>NC_080068.1:117151502-117436954 GCF_949987535.1 Balaenoptera acutorostrata | reverse complement strand
TATGCATATTTGACATTGTGATGGGGTTTGCCAATTCTAACCTCTCATTAGCATTTGGACTTTTTTAGTGTATGATAATGTGATAATAAGTCACGCGAAGCCAGAGGGATATTTTTGCCATTTTTTTAACCCCTAGCTTTGCGGTATATATTTTTTTCTTTAGCCCTTGGCCTGGCTTTCATAATTACTTTTCATTTGACTAGTGTTATCATATTAATTTTAGTATGAATGAAGGGCCATAGTGTTTGTTATATTTTCAGATCTAAATGCCATGTACTTTGCTGAAAAGTTTTGGTTTGTTGAGTACCTCATTGCAGTGATTTGGAGTGTTGTCCATGCCCTAGGCTTGCAAGGTATCTGCAAACTTCATTAAGCTTTTGCAGGTACTAATTTAGATATTAAAAGAGAGTATATGCCATTGTATTACCTGCTTCTTCCTTTGTTTCACTTGTTTTTAAGCAAAAATGTAGCAAACTTTGATTAAATTCAGTTATTAACTTTTGCAGCAAATTGCCTTTCTAAATCAGTATCTTTTAAGTGCTAGGATGTGTGGAAGTATGGTATGCACAGTGTTGGTTTCTGAGACTAATCTAGGTGGAGAGTTTAAGGTTTAATATATTTCATTGTACACAACATCTAATACTAGATACAATAAAACTGTATTTAAAATAGATCAGCATTGAGGAATGACATGTAAAAAGCCTTTGAAATAAATTGGATGACTTGGAAGACCTGATTGTATGTGAATATTTCAAAGTAAAATGACAATTATGAGTGGGAAAGAAAGCCTTTTTGAAAAGCCTGCTTGAGGTCTGTTTTGTTTAATTTTTGTTTTTGTATTTTTTAAACAATTTATTGGACCAAATGATCAGGTCACAGCTCCATTGCTTCTATTGAATAAGTGATACATTTGTTGTTCAAAGATGGCAGTAAGCTCAGATATAACTATGGGGATGTTAGTGGGTGGAATTCTTATTATTTTAGTGATGAATCAGGTAGACTTCTAATTCAATATGAGTTATGAATGAGGAGATACTTTTTTCTAAATAATCTCCATCAATATGTTCTTGAGGAGTAGTTATATAAAGTTGGTGGAGTCTTTTAAAATACCTGCTCTAACAAAGAAGGTAAAAGGATACTTTTCATTTTTATTATTTCTGATATTCAAAATTTTAGCCATTTCTTTTGTAGAAAGTTATGGGGACTCATTTCTGTTGCCATTAGCAGAGGTGATGGTACTAATGTAGTTATATGAATATGCTTTCTTTAATGTCATTTGGTTTTATATGTCTACTTGAGTCTACCTTTTGTTTTTCCTTTCTTTATAATTGTTTTATGTTCAATGTAAAAATTTCTCAGCCACCTTATTGTTTCTTAGAAATTTGCTGTTTATTAAGTTACAATAGCTATATTTTAACTTTACTGAGCTTCAGTTCTTCATTATTAGAACCGGAATAATAACCCTTGTCCTGTGTCTCTCTCAGGGTTATTGTGAAAATCAAACAACTTAATATGAAAACACTGCGAATTGTAAAGCACCATGTACATTTTATTTATGTCTATAAATTATATATTGCATATTATACAAGTTTTTTTAAAGGTAGAATTTTAAATTTAATATCCATTATGTGTTATTCTGCCTTAGGCTCCTATGTGCTGTTGGTTTTGCAGTTTCTCTAATAGGTGAATAACTTCATTGTGGGGTGTGTGTGTGTGTGTGTGTGTGTGTGTGTGTGTGTGTGTTCTAATGTGTAGTGGATCATTTTCAAAATCTACGTTATTAATTTGATGATTACACATTATAACCTAAAAGTTTGTCATATGCAATGAAAGAATAAAAATCCTGGCTTATTTAAGTTGATTTTTCTCTCCTCTTTTTTTTTTTTTTTTTTTTTGAGGCATTTTAAAAGAGTAAGTGGAGTGTTCACATTTTATTCTTGTTTTCCCTTTGTAATAACATGAATGTATATATTTCATTTAGAGAAATATAAATGTGTCCACAGTAAAACGTGTTTTCCCATCAGCTTTTCAAATTCGTTGTATCTTCTTGATTATGAAGGTGCTGTCATTTTAATAGCCAGTCTTTCTAGACAGTCAGCTAGTTCTTGAAATGGTGAAGCTGCTTTGTCATTAATGCTCGGACCACCCACTCTCTTATTGTCAGTAGTTAATATTGAACAATTGGAACTATTTGATTTGCATCCTCATGAAGTGATTTGTGTATATGCCACCTACTTGGAAAAATTATTTTTGAGAAGGCTAAATCTAAGGAGTCAATGAAAAAGAACAACAAAAAATATTCTATACTATATTAGTGTATTCTAATTAGTATGTTCTATTGTATATTAGAATATAGTAGAATATTATTCTGTAAATTTGTTAGCTGTGATTCAGTAAGAGGTTCTATGACCTTTCCTTCCAGTTATTAACTCTGAATTAGATCAAGTAAAAATCACCACAGGGTTCTCCATGCCCATATAATGTTGCATTTTAGAAAGAACTAAGAAAAAAGAAATAAGGAAGTTTAAACAACTGAACTTATCTCCTGTAACCAACATCTAGAATAAGGCTTTTATATTACTCTTGATCTTCTGTGTTTCTTAGAGGTTTTGTGTGCAAAGATTTTTATACCCTCAGCTGAAAGCTAAAACACATCAGTTACACTTATTTAAAAAAAATTTGTTAAACATGAGAATTTTAAACAAAATTCCCATTCATTCTATTATAGAAGTCAGGTGAGAATCTTTCTGATATTTAAAAATGAAATTTGTTTTTTCCTTAATTTTTTTTTTTTCTTGTCAGTTCTGTTCAAAGTCAGAATGGAAACTTGTTTTCATTTGTACATATTTGGCTTACTCTTTGGCTTACCAGTGGTTGAGTCATGAACAAAGTTACTTTGTGTTATGTATTTTAAAAGGCAGATGTCAAGTAATCACCTTATAAAAAGGCCTATTATAATTAGATGTGTGCATCACAGTTTACTCATGAAGAAAATGCCATTTATGTAATTTCATACTTTAAAAACTACTTGCTTGAGCAGAGCCTATATTTCTATATTTAAAAAGTGAAATGGCCCTTTACCTTTATGTAAAAACATGTTTAGCAACTCTTATCTTTTTTCTCTATCTCTGCTTTTAGAATGCCAGTCAAGCTTTCAACAGAGTAGCAAATTAACTTTTGGTAATTTCAACATTATGGATATTTTATTTGAATTAATGATTGTACCTGATCACTTGACTCTTCTTCTCTCTTTTTATGGATTTCTAACTCATTTAAAACAAAAGTGGCTGAAAAAAAAGTAGAAATAAAACAGATGTTCAGTCTCGCAATTAAAAAAGGATTTGTACTTGCTGAGAAACAGTTTTTTAAAATCAGACCAGCATTTAGATACTCTTTGATCTTTCATTTGTGGTGTTCATGCCTAGAGATGTTAAAACTAATCAAAGAGAAAATGCTTATGCAGGAGAAAAGACACTGAGGACTGAGACTCCTTCCATAAATATGAAGCAACTGCTATTACAGGTACACAGGAGGGTTACAAAGATTTCTTTTGAAATTGCTCAGAAGCTTCCTGAAATGGTGCTTTTCTTGACGCTGGTTTGCTGATAACCAACATTGATTAGCACGTTGCTTCGTCGTTTCAGTTTGTCTCTTTGCACATACAACTCAACACCTGAAGCCCCTTTCTCACTCCTCACCCCTAGTCTACCTATGTCTGCCTTCAAAACTTACACATTCTTCAGTGGGCAACGTTTTGGTAAATCTGTCCTGCATAGGCTCTTTTACTTTATATTTATTACATATTTATATTAATTTTTATCCTATGTTTATTTGAGATTATTTGGGAATTAGGTAATAACCACTCGTACATCTTTTTCATTTGTACTGTGTAGCACTTCTTGTAGAGCATGACTTCCTAACATGCATTTTTTTAAGATGATGCACTACATAGACGAGGTACTTATGTTTTAAAGGAATAAGCATGAACTCTTCAAGGAGTCATAGTGACTAATGAAAACTCAAAATTTCTCTCCTTTTGTTTGAATATCGTGTGAAAAGTCACATTTCAAAGATGGCCAAAGAAAAATTGCTATAGAAAAAAACATTTTCAAGTCTTTAAAAAGGGATATATTAAATAGAAGTGCTAGAAGAACTAGCATTTGCTTTAACCCATTAACCTACCCTGTGAATGGTGAGTATCTTTAGCTTATGTTCTCTCCCTTGTATAGGATCGTGTCATGTCATAACTGGGCACAGGGCAGGATGGTGGAGTTCTTAAACCTTCTCTAGTTCAGAAGTTCCCATATTGTAGGCCCAGGGCCATTGTCATTTAATTACTCCTAGAGGTCTGTGTATTCATGTGAACTGATTAACGTACGTGAAAATATGTGAACTACCGTACAATGACAGCATTGTGAGTGGATGCCATTTTGATTAAAGGCAAATTCATTTAAAAGTTTTACTGAATTCATAAAAGCTCAACCAATAATACTAGAAACTCTACCGCTGTCATGTGGTAGTTGGGTTTTTTGACATTGAAAGGGGATGCTCATGGCCCAAGAGTCTAGGTACCACTGCTGGAGTCCAGTTGCCTCATTTTAAAGATGAGGAAACTGGGCCCAAGGAAGTGAAATGATCCATCTGACATTGCAGTAGAGAGTATCAGGGTTAAGACTAGAGCACAGCTTTCGTGTCCTATGGCTCTATAATCATATAGAGCTGTAAACTTAAAAAAGGGGAATGAATTTGTGAGAGGGAGTGGTATAAGGAGAGCAGTGACTTTTTCTTAGATTACTTTTCATAGTTTGAAATGTTTTTTTGTTTGTTTTTTTGCCATTAGGGAATAAGAGGCAAGGAATAATGTGATGAGTGAAGATAATGTTATATAGTGCTTACAGAAATTGTTTCTGTTACACTGGTAATTTTTTACTCCTTGGGAACTCATTAATAATAGCAGAATCATCATGTTGATAGTACTGTTAAACTTTTTGAAATAATTTTTACAGTTATAATTTTATATCCTTATAAAGGCTGAGAAGCAATTAGGGAAGGTTTGGCAAGACCTTTTTAAGACCTGGGAATGCTGATAAACAGAGAAATCAAATGAATGGCCTGTAGTCTCTCAGTCTTTGAATCTAGGTCTCTTAACCTTCAGTTTTATTTTACATCCATTACCTGTGTTTTAGTTTTGTGGCGTGTTTTTGCTTTCCTGTGTTCCTTTAGTGAGGGAGCAGATTTATAGGAAAGAAGTTGAAATGCTAGTCAGTCGGTTTGGATTTTTGTAGCATTTCTTAAGAAGAATCAGTTGGTGAATGTATTGAAATTGATGACTTAATATCTAAGGGTTATACGTGTTGCATTTTTTAAGTCAGTGACATGAAATATGTGATACCACAGTAACTGCTAAATAAGTGACTTTTTGATAAGACTTTACCAGTTCAGTGGTAACTCTTTTAACTGTCATGTAAGTTAGCAAGAGAAGGTGTAAATGTGTTGCCTTGTATATTGTGTGTACAAGTGACATAAGAATAAACAAGGTTAGAAAAAGCTTAGTCATGCATTTACTCTGCAGAAGGAGGGTCAAGTGAGTTGAACTAGGGACCAGGTAGAAGAAAGCTGCTCTGAGGAAAGTGATTTAAATAGCAACACTTTCAATCCTTTCTATAGCCAGGCGAAGGAATTACAGTAAGGCCCAGAACTCTATGAATTGCAGTAAGGAAATGTCATATAAATGGAAAAGGTACCTCGACTATGGGCCTGGCTCTGTTAATAATGTTACGGTTTTGGTCCCTGTGTATTTGGGTTCTTGATGAACCTATATTCAAGGTAAAAATTCCTCTGCAATATGTATTTGTAGTTTGATGGAAGAGGTTTCTATAGCAAATGAAATAGAGTATATGGCCAGTATTACTCATGAGTACCTTAGTGAAATATCTCTAAGAAATAGGAAGCACTTTCTGCCATTATATGAAATTCTTTCATCTGAGGAGACTTTGTATTATTACTGCCTTCATCATTTTAATTCATTTTGTCACTTACAACAAGCTACTACCCAGACAAAAGACATGAGAATAAGAAGTAAACAGAACCATAAAAAGATGAGCTTAGAAAAAAGTTGACAATGAGTATGTTGCTGAAATGAATTTGCTATTAATACTAGCTGAGAAGTTAAGAAAAAATTATAGTCACCCTTATGGATTCATTAATTAATATAAGAACTCTGTACTGAGCACTTACTATCTGCGAGGGACTGAGGATGCTGCGTGAAAATGAGAGTTTCTATCTTATGAAGCTTATAGTCTAATGGTGGGAGATGGACGGCAAACATGGACATAAGTTGTGTGCAGGAGTTAATAAGTGCTATCAAGAGGATGTAATAGAAACTGATCCTGGGAGGCCAACTTCACACAGGGTGGCCAGGAAAGGTTTCTCTGAGGATAAGACATTTGAATTGAGGCTTACAGGGAGAAGAGAAGCTGGGCAAGAGCACACGAGGCCTAAGAAATGGCAAGTGAAAAAACCAGGAGGTAAGACAGGATTTGGCAGTCTGGAAAGACAGAAAAGGCCAGTTGGAGTTCAAATGCAGTTAGTGAGGGTGGAGGTGACTGAACGAAGATAGACAGGTAAGAAAAAGTTACATCATGGAGGGTCTGGTGGACCATAGTAAGAAATGTGGATTTTATTTTGAGAGCATTGTTTAGCTGTTGAAGTAACTTAAGCAGGGGCATGAGATGATCTAAATTATGTTTATAAAACAGTCACTCTAGCTTCTCTCAGGTAACAGATTGAGGAAAGGTCCAAGAATAGAAGCTTCGAGACTAGTTAGGAGACTATTGAAATAGTGCAGGAAGGGATGATGATTTGAATGCCGGTTTGAGGGTTTTTGTTTTATTTTTATTTTTTCTATAATTTACAGTTATTATTGCTGCAAATTCAATCCTGTGTTTTTCCATTGTCCACTGGAAAGCAGTTTTACAATAATCATTGTATTTTAATCAAAACTGCAGTAGCATAAGAGGCTTTTTGTTGTAACTTACTGTGGCAAGAAATTAGTTTTAGATGGAAAATTGTATATGTCCTTACCTGTGATTGTATTAGGCATGCTCTTTGGAAAGCTTTGATTAATAATGAATTAATAATAATAGTGCAGGTTTTTGGAGCTGACTTATTTCATGCACTGCATTAAGTGCTTTCTAATCCATTATCTCATTTAATCTTCACAATAGTCTATGACAGACGTAGGTGCTTTTATTATATGCACATTGAAAATAAGGAAACCAAGGAACTGAGAAGTTAAGGAAATTTCCCAAGGTCATGGAGAGAAGAAACGTGCAGTTGGAATTTGAACCTATTTCTCCCTAATACCACACCAAAACATTAAAAAAAACAAAAAAACTAACATACCTTTTATTAAGAAACAATTTACTCGTAGTAAAATGCACAGATCATAAATGTGTAATTCGATGAATTTTGGCAGTTTTATCTGTCTATGTGGCCACCTCCCCAAACAAAATATAGAATGTTTCTATCACTGCATAATGTTTCTTATGTCCCTTCCAGTCAGTTCTCACCCCATAGACAACTACTTTCTGGTTTCTATCACCATGTATTGTTTTTTGCCTCTTCTTGGACTTCATGTGCATGAAAACAAATGCTATATATTCTTTAGTGTCTGGCTTCTTTCACCCAACATAACATTTTGGAGACTTCATCTTTGTTGTTGCTTATTGCTTATTCTTTCTTATTGCCAAGGAGCAGTATTCCATTATATGATTGTGTCAATATATCAATCCATTTACTTGTTTAGGGACATTTAAATTGTTTCCAGTTCTTTGCTGTTTTCCAAATGAAACTGCTGTGAGCATTTGTGTAAAAGAATATGTGTTCATTTCTATCGTGTAAATACTTAGGAGTAGAATTGCTGGATCATAAGGTAAGATGTACCTTTTCAAGAAGCTGCCAGACTGTTCTCTGGAGAGGTTGTACCATTTAATATCCGGCCGGCAGTGTGTGAAAATTTCGGTTGCTGGATCCTCCACACCAGCATTTGGTATTGTCAGTGTTTTTATTTTAGCCATTCTAGTGGGTGTGAAGTGGTATCTTGTGGTTTTAATTTGTATTTCCCTAATGACTAATGATGTTGGGCACCTTTTAATGTATTTATTGGCCATTTGTACATCTTTTTTGTTGTTCTTGAGTGTTTAAGAATTTTGTTCCTTAAACATTTTTGGATTATTTGTATTTTTTTTTTTTTTTTTTGCAAATTTCTAAGGTTTCTTTATCGAGGTACAGATTATATGTATTGTGAATATTTTCTCCCAAGCTGTTGTTTGCCTATTCATTTCCCTAGTAGCGTCTTTTGATGAGCAGAAATGTTTAATATTGATGCAAGTCTAATTTATCAGTTTTGTCTTTCATAGTTACTGCTTTGTGTCCTAAGAAATCTTTGCCTGCTTCACAGTCAAAGATTTTCTCTTGTGTTTTCTCCTAGAAGATTTATTTTAGCTTTAGAGTTCAGTCTTTGATCTTTTTAGAATTTATTTTTGTATATAGTATATCGTAAAGGGCAAGGTTCATCTTTTTCATGTTTATCTCACTGTTCCAGCACCTTTGTTGAAAAGACTTTCTTTTCCCATTGAATTGCCTTGGTGCCTTTGTCAAATCAATTGATCGTATATGTGCGGGTCAGTTTCTGGCCAGTAGCCTGATTCATTTGTCTGTCTTTATGCCATTACCACGATGTCTTGATTGTAGCTTCATTAGATAGTGTATGTTATCTAATTTTGTTCTTTTTCAAGCTAGTTTTTTCTATCCTAGGTTCTTTTATTTTCATATAATTTTTAGGGCTCAGTAGTTGTGGCTCATGGGCTCTAGAGCGCAGGCTCAGTAGTTGTGGCACATGGGTATAGTTGCTCCACGGCATGTGGGATCTTCCCCGACCAGGGATCGAACCCGTGTCTCCTGCATTGGCAGGAGGATTCTTAACCACTGTGCCACCGGGGAAGTCCCTGTAGTTGTTTTAAGTACAAAGGTTTTAAGAAAAAATATTGATACAAATAAATCAGATAATAAAATCAGATTCATTAGGATTTAAATATTGAAAGCCAGATGTGATGGTTCAAGCTCATGGAACATGTGTAACTTTAGGTATTTCTGCTGAGGAAGATGATCTAAATGAAGTGCTTCTTAGCATGCATAACATGTTAGGCTCTGATATTAAAATAATTGCCTTTTAAAAATGAGCGGTGGTCGACTTTTCACAGTATCACACCTTTGAGAATGAAAAGTTCTTGTCAAGATGGTAGTCCAGGACTTCCCTGGTGGCGCAGTGGTTAAGAATCTGCCTGCCACTGCAGGGGACACAGGTTCGATCCCTGGTCCGGGAAGATCCCACATGCCGCAGAGCAACTATGCCCGTGTGCCGCAACTACTGAGCCTGTGCTCTAGAGCCTGTGAGCCACAACTACTGAGCCCGCACACCACAACTACTGAAGCCCACGTGCCTAGAGCCCATGCTTCGCAACGAGAAGCCACTGCAATGAGAAGCCCATGCACCACAATGAAGAGTAGCCCCTGCTCGCTGCAACTAGAGAAAGCCCGCACGCAGCAACAAAGACCCAATGCAGCCAAAAAAAAAGATAAAAAAAAAGGTTATAGTCCAACATTTCTAACAAATAAAATTAAGTGATTAAATATATTGATCAACTATAGCTTTTCCCCCCTCACTGGGAAATAAGAAGAAAAGGATACTATATGTGTGTGTATATGGGTGTGGTGAGCCTATATATGTTTATATGTATTATTAAAATTGCTTTGAAATACAGTAAGTGCTCAGAATAAATTCTTCAAGTCTTAAGAAGTAATACTTTTGAAAAATAATTAATTAATTAATTAATTAATTAATTAATTTTTGGCTGTGTTGGGTCTTCGTTGCTGTGCGCGGGCTTTCTCTAGTTGCAGCGAGTGGGGGCTACTCCTGGTTGCAGCGCGCGGGTTTCTCATTGTCCATGGCTTCTCTTGTTGTGGAGCACAGGCTCTAGGTGCACGGGATTCAGTAGGTGTGGCAAGTGGGCTCAGCAGTTGTGGCTCACAGGCTCTAGAGCACAGGCTCAGTAGTTGTGGCACACGGGCTTAGTTGCTCCGTAGCATGTGGGATCTTCCTGGGCCAGGGATCGAACCCGTGTCCCCTGCATTGGCAGGCAGATTCTTAACCACTGCGCCACCAGGGAAGCCCCAAGAAATAATACTTATAATCATTAAAAAATTGCTTGTGTTTTGTGTGTGTGTGTGTGTATCTGTGTGTGAGAGAACCAAAGGAGTGGAATGTCTGATCTGAGAATGTGCTATTATTAATTATTAGTATCTGAGAAAACAGAACTCAGTGGACTGAATAAAATTTTCTTTAAAGTTTTCTTTGAAGTGTTAGGATTCATTTTATTAATTAAATTGCGAGGAAACATACAAAATTCTGGGAGCATAGTGTATGATGGTATTGCAAAAAGGCAGTTTTTTTATTTTAAAACCCTTCTCTGTGTTTATAAGATGAATGTTTAGTCATCTATCAATTCATCCATCCATTCATCCAGTTTATTTTTTAGAGCAGTTTTAGGTTCCAAGCAAAAGTACAGAGATTTCCTATATACTCCCTGCCCCCCAACTGTACATCTCAGCAACTATCAACATCCTGCACCAGAGTGGTACATTTGTTACAGTTAATGAACCTACACTGACACATCATAGGCACCCAAAGCCCATAGTTTACCTTAGGGTTCACTTTTGGTGTTGTACATTCTGTGGGTTTTAACAAATATATAATGACATGTATTCATCTTTATGGTTTCATACTGAGTAGTTCCACTGCCCTAAAAATCCTCTCTGCTCTGCTTATTCATTCCTGCATCTCCCCAAACCCTAGAAACCACTGATCTTTTTACTGTCTCCATAGTTTTGCCTTTTACATTGTCTTATAGTTGGAATCATACAGTGCATAACCTTTTCAGATTGGCTTCTTTCACTTAACAATATGCATTTAAGTTTACTCCATGGCTTTTCATGGCTTGATAGTTCATTTCTTTTTAGCACTGAATAATATTCCATTCTCTAGATGAGCCATAGTTTGTTTATCCATTCACCTACTGAAGGACATCTTGATTGCTTCCAAATTTTGGCAATTATTAATAAAGCTGCTATGAAATCTGTGTGTGGGTTTTTGTTTGGACATGGTTTTTCAACTCTTTAAGGAGTAGAGTTGCTGGATCATATGGTAACCAGAGTATGCTTATTTTTGTGAGAAACCACCAAACTAACTTCCAAAGTGGATGTACTGTTTTGCATTCCCACCTGCAGTGAATGAGAGTTCCTGTTGTTTCACATCCTTGCCAGCATTTGGTGCTGTATTTTTGGACTTTGACCATTTCAGTAGGTGTATAGTGTATTTCATCATTGTTTTAATTTGTAATTCACTAATGATACCTGATGTTGGGCATCTTTTCATGTTTATTTGCCATCTGAATATCTTTTTTGGTGAGATGTCTGTTCAAATCTTTTGCCCATTTTTACATAGGATTATTCATTTTCTTATTGTTGAACAGTAAGAGTTTTTGGTATATTTTGGATATGCCATTTTCTCATTGGACTGTTTGGTTTTTACTCTTGAGTTTGAGAGTTCTTTGTATATTGTACAATAATCACTAGTCTTTTGTTAGGTAGGTTTGCAAATACAATCTTCTGCCTCTATAGCATGTTTTTTCATCCTCTTAACAGGGTCTTGTACAGAGCAAAAGTTTTTAATCCTGATGAAGTCCAATTTATCAATCTTTTCTTTTATGGATTGTGCTTTTGGTATTGAGTCTAAAACTTTTTGTCTAACCTTGGATCCTGAAAATGTTCCCTTAATTTTTGAAGTTTTTCATTTTGAGTTAATTTTTTTTTGTATAAGATAGCAGGTTTAGGTTGAGGCTCAATTTTTTTTTTTTTTTGGCCTTTGTATATCTAATTGCTTAAGCACCTTTCGTTGAAGAGAGGCTATCCTTCTTCTGTTGAATTGCTTTTGTATCTTTGTGAAAAATCAGTTGAGCATATTGCATGTATCTGTTTTTGGGTTCTTTATCCTGGTCCACTGATGCATGTGTCTGACTCTTCTCCAGTAGCACACTGTCTGGATTACTCTGTTTTAATATCAGTTAGAATGATTCTTCCCCCTTTATTTTCTTTTTCAAAATTCTATTAGCTATTCTCGTCCTTTGCATTTCCATATACATTTTAGAATAATCTTGTCTATATCTACAGAATCTTACTGGGATTTTAATAGGAATTGTATTATATTTGTAGATCAGTTTGAGGAGAATTAATATCTTTACTCTTCTGAGTTTTCCAATCTGTGAATATGTCTCTCCCTTTATTTAGATCTGTGATTTCTTTCATCATTGTTTTGTAATTTCAGCATACAGATTCTGTACATGTTTTGTTACATTTGTACTAGGGAATCCACTCTTTTTTTAGCAATTATAAATGGTATTTTAAAAACTTCAGTTTCCACATCTTCATTGCTCACATATGGAAATATGATTGAATTTTGTCTATTGATCTTGTATCCTGTGACCTTTTTTGGTAGAGTCTCTGGGATTTTCTGTGAGCTACATATTTTTAAAAGATCACTCCAGCTATTGTGTGGAAGATAAATTATACGGGGGCAAGGGCATAAATAATCAGCACAGTTCGGAAGTGATGGAAATAATTCAAACAAGAGATAATGGTTTTGTGTAGGGTATTTATTCAGTAGTGAGAAATGGTTGGATATTGATATATTTGGAAGACACAACCCATGGGAATCTTTAGTGAGAGAAAGAGAGGAGTTAAAGCTTCTCCAACCAAACAGATCAAACTGTACTTTCATGATTATATCATTATTTAAAATGTCTTCTGTAAAGGTGGGAAAACAGATATGTATAGATATTAAAGGATGTAAGGAGATCATCTTTCAGTTTTTTAAGAGTGTTTAGGATCATTATAAAAGAATTAGGCTATGGGCAATGCAAGTGCCAAAAACTGTATCCAGTGCTTTATAGTCACTCCAGAAATGTTTGCTGACAATAAATTTTAAGGTGATACTTTATAAGTAGATTAAACCTATTAGTAGCTACTAGAAGCTACTTGTGAACTATTTAGGGCAAGACTACTTTACTTCACATTAGTGGCTTAGAAAGGCTGAAAGACTTGTTCCTTTCTAGGCAAAGTAAATTTGACTCAGAGCAAAGAGTTGGCACATACATATTTAAAAAAATATTTTACTATATTATTTAAGTAATTTATCTTTATGAATAAAAATTAAATAGCCTAGAGTTATAAAGTGAAAACTTAGATTCTTCATCAAACCCTGTTTCCATTTTGCAAAAATAATCACTGTTTATCTGTTAGTAGGTAGTTAACCTGTGAATCCTTCCAGAATTGTGACGTGCATTTCTCTTTTTAGCCATTAATGTTTAAAAAATAAGTAGTTAGATTTACACAGGATTTTGATGCTATTCAGTTTGAGATCCTTTCTCATTTTCTATCTTCAGAATTCTTACCTGCCTCATTTTCATTTCATGTGATTCATGCTTCACCCCGCATCTTAAGTTTATTAAAGAGGCTCTTAATGCATTTAAAAAATTTTTCTCAGAAATGGATCTTTTGGAAATTAGAAACCCTGAGGAGGAAAACATATAGTTTTAAAATGCAAAATAAGATAAAATTAATTAAAAGATTAGCATATCAAAGTCTGAAAAAGCAAACAATTTTATCATTTTGTTGATAAGAAAAAGAAATTTTAAAACCAAAAGAATTATAGAAGGATATTTATGTTGACCCAAGATGTCATAAAAAGAAAAACTGTCATAGTGTTGACTGAATTTAGGATTTGAACCAGATATTAAAACATGAGAACAGGGATATTAGAAATTTCTTTCTCCCTCATTCCTCTCAAGGGGGCCTTAAAATTTTAGAGGTAGCTTGCTAAAGTTTTGTAAACTGTACCTATTTAGTTAGGTATGAGTTGTGTTGCCTTCCATCCTATTTCAAAGTAATGCTCAGAGGATTAATGGATATAATATGCTGGAAGATTAGAAGATGACAGATGTATGAGGCTATATAATCATTTTAATTGTTTATAAGCAGTTTGTGTTCATTCTGTATTTATTTTGTTATCACTCCATTTTTTACATGAGGATAATAGCATATACTTTTCTTAAATTGTTACCTGTTCCTTTTATTTATTTAATTTATGTCTGCAACGGCTTTTCTTAATATTTAGTGTTATTTAGTTTTCTTTCTAAAAAGAAATAATTTGTCATTAAGTGCTTTTGTCTAAAATTGTATTTATATCTATCTTTTGTTTCCATTTTGCTTGAAAAATAATTCTCACATATTTGCTAAACGTATGTTTTTTCCAAGTTATGCCCTTTAACAAATTTAATTTTATTGAAGACTGTTTTGAAAAAAAATAATGGAAGCTCAAGGGCAGGATATAACATTTAAGGAATATCAGCATAAATAACCGTGATGTACATAAGACATAATCCTCTTAGTTTTGTAATATAACCAAGGTCAGTGGTCTGAATATAACTTTAGTATAGCTATATAACAATAACTTTAAGATATAATTATTTAACTGGGATTATTTCAGAAGGAAATAAAGATAATTAAGCATATGAACAGTTCTCCAATAATCAAAGATTTTAGGAATGCAAATTAAATCCTCCCCTCCCCTGCCTTTGTAATTTAAAACTAGAACATAGCGATTTAGTAGAATCATTTTAAGTTGTATTTACACACACACAAAAAAATTTGGCTTTATCTCAACACTCACTTTTAGAGATAAAGATTTGTTTTTCTTTTTGCTGATGTGCATAAAAAAAGTACAGTTGAGGAGAGATTTATAACACAAGTTTCAAGTAGTATCAAGTCCCTGAATTTTTTGAGAATTTAATTATGAGCACATTCATAAAACTCATTATACTAGATTCTCCAAGAGGTTTCTATAAAATTTTTAAACCATTTATTTTATCATCTTTATTTTTTTAAACTCATATTGGGTAGAGACCAGCAAAGACAGTTTTTCTACCAGCAAGGTGGGATTTTTGTTTCTTATGTTTTACTTTGTTTTTTATAAGCATTTTCTATGGTTATTGATACTATTTCTAATCTTAAAGATGGATAGAAAAGATAGACAATTCTGGAAAATATAAACTACCTACAAATTAGAATTTATTGCTTTCTGAGACATCTACCTTTCCCTCTTAATTTATAACAGTAAATGCCATTCTGAGAGACAGGGAAGACATACCCCAGTGGTTTATTCAGCAAAATGCTAGAAGATTTATTTGGTCCTGAACACTTTTAAAAGTTAGGACAGGTAAAATAGGTTGGAAAAATTTAGTCTTTTATAGGAATCCTTTCAAACTTTTAATTCTGGAAGCTAAATGAAAATAATGCGAACTTTAAGAACTCTGTTCACTTTTATATGTTCATAGCAGTATCACTGAGTTATTTTTCTTTTGATTTACAAAATACCCCTAAATGGTACCAAACATGAGTTTGTAGGGATTTAGTTTTAGGACTACATGTAACTGAACATTTTGTTCTTTACTGGGTGTCCTCCCTTATTTTACTAGTACGCTTTGCTGGATGTCATTTCTTTTATGCAGTCATTTTATTAAGTATATCAAAGGAAAGATTTTGGCCTAGAGGTGAGTTCTTGTGATTTGTTCAAGATTCATCAAATGACAAGACAGTGTCAAGCAACAAACCACTTCCTTGTGGCGTGTAATAGAATGGTATTTGGCTCTTCAAATTTGTGTTTTGATTGCTAAAAGCTGAGGGCTTGATCCAAAATGTAGACTGAGTTTGACTAGTGTAACAGATTCAGTTGTGATCCATATTTTTTTTTTTAATTTTTAATTAATTAATTAATTTTTTTTTGGCTGTGTTGGGTCTTCGTTTCTGTGCGAGGGCTTTCTCCAGTTGCGGCGAGCGGGGGCCACTCTTCATCGCGGTGCGCGGGCCTCTCACTATCACAGCCTCTCTTGTTGCGGAGCACAGGCTCCAGACGCGCAGGCTCAGTAGTTGTGGCTCACGGGCGTAGTTGCTCCGCGGCATGTGGGATCTTCCCAGACCAGGGCTCGAACCCGTGTCCCCTGCATTAACAGGCAGATTCTCAACCACTGCGCCACCAGGGAAGCCCTGTGATCCATATTTTTACTACTGTTACAGCAAATGACTGAGATGGAACAGTTGCAGATACATATTTAGAGGCTTTATACCTGAGGCAAACTGGGGAACAAACTCTTCAGCAACTTTAGACTCCTGTGAGGTGGCATGAGTATGGCCTTTTCTCGGTTTGAGTTGTGAGTTTTTCAGAGAAGGTAACGGAGGTGATGGTCACTATGTGTGTGGTGAAGCTTAATGACTCTAAAACTGACTCCAAAGCAAGGTCTCCGGCTGGTGTTCTGTGGTGCAGTGATGCTCTGGAAATCCCAGCCTGAAAAAGGGAATTATTTGACTAAGTGAATTGGGGAAATTTTTGTTAAACAATCAAATATGTTTTTTTACTGTAGGATATTTCAGAGCCAGTATGTAATGACATTATTGTGAATTTCTAAGAAGGAGGTATATAGTTCATGGCATTTCCCAAACCCACTTGATGGTGGAAACTACGTGTAGCATCTAGGATGATACTGCTCCATAGAAGTTGAGAAATGCTTCCTAAAAACATGAATTCCTTTCTTTTCTTGTAAGAAAAGAGATGGAAAACAAATATGGTGAAAATGCTCATATTGGTTTAAATGTGGTGATGGGTAAATTTTTTTTGTTATATTATTTTCTATATAAACTATTATAGAATTAAAAATTAAAAAGTATTCACAGAGATTTGAGCTCTTGCAGTTTTAGAATTAGAATAACATTGAAAAGGAGCCTTTTGCAATTACTAGAAAATTAGCTAGTGCTTTGATGCTGCTTGAGTACACCCTGAGACGTTCAAATTGTCTACTTTGAGGTAAAAGAAGTAATGGCATATAGCTTTTGCTGGTGGTTGTATTTAAGGAACAGTTAAAGTTTTTATATAGGAGTGTACTTGCACAATATCTAGTTTAGCATCCAGTTAGGGAAACACTATTTCCCTTATCAGCTTTAAGTTATAACTCTGTAACTCTGCGAACTTGAAAGTAACTGTAAAGATAACGAGTAATTTAAAATAACTGCTAACAACCGTAGTCCTCCTGGGTCATTCTTGGGCACGTTTTCAAGTAGGTCAAAGTTAATAGTTGGCTACCAAGGTTTCCCTCAAGCTTGCCTCTGTACTTCAGGAATTGGTGACTATATCCTTTCCCATAAAAGTTTACTGTCATGAGTTGATAAATTCACACGCAGTAACGTGTAAGGGTCTGAGGATGAATAATGAGATACCTTTCCAAATGATACTTGCATTTTGGGGAAGTTCAGAGACTTACACCAAAATAATGAATTTCTAAACATAGAAGTTAAGAATTCCTTCAGTAGAGTGGGGTAGATGTTTTGACAAGGCCCTCATGTGACATCTCAAAACTGTCATATTTAGAAAATATATGCTATACTTAGGAGATGAATGAACACTTCTTTTTAACTAGGAAAATAAAATGAGGGAAAAGTATATTTAATAGAAATGATAATGTTTTTTTAAGAATTTCAAATTAGAGACAAATTAGAAATCATGCAACCTCTTCACCCTGAAAAATATTTAATATTCAGAAATTCTTTATATGCACTAAGCTGAGGAGATGACATAGTGGAGAGTCAGTGAAGGCCTCTAGTAAGCTTCCAATAAGCTGACTGTAGGGTCCATTTCACTGTGATAGCAATTAAAAATAAATTCCTAGATCATTTATTTTCATAGGTCAACAAAAAGGCCAGTTCCATGCTGATATGAATCTTTGGGGAATAACCATTTCATTATAAATCAATAGTATTATATAATTTCAGTTTAGTTTTGCAGTTGCCTTGAGGCCAAACTTTATCAACTCATTTAAATTTTTCTTTTAGTTCAAACAGGTACAAACTCTTAAGTAGAAATATGTTGACACCTATACATGTAAATATTTTAGCTTTAGTATAGATTTTGAATTCCTCAGTATTATTTTCTCTTAGGTTTGTTACAGCTTCCATTGGGACACTGTACAAATGGGAGAATAGTGGCATTATTCATGGCTTGTGTTAGTATTTTTAAAATGTATTGCAAAGGATAAGTTGGGAAATTCTAAAATGTACATACATTTATTATACATATATACATATATATTTAACTTTAAATACATATGATACAATAGATAATAAAATAGATGATGTATATATTTATATTTAATCAAGTTACAAATTTTTTTTTTTTGTAAGCTCACTAAAGTCTAAAATTCCAAATAGGTATTAAGAAACTTAAACTACTATAAACAAACTACTAGACATTAAAACTACTATAAACAAAACTTTCTGGCAATTCCACAGGATTTAGATTTCAAAGAGTGTGAGCTAGAAAGTATTTATATGTAGAACACACTTCATAATTAATCCAAAGAAGACAAGCATTAGAGAAACGTTCGATCTCTTCCTTTAGGAGTTGTGTGCTTGGGTCGATGCCCCGACTGCTTATTAAGGTACTGTCCCGTTTCTCAGAATGAATTTAGTATACCTTAAGTCAGCAGTCTTTGATTCTGGATTTTCTCTGAAAATAGCACAAACTTACCTTCTACTCTGGCATTGCCTCACCTAGCTGCTGAGGTTGTAGTGGCAGCAACAGCTGAGACACCAGCAATATGTCAGTAGAAACAGTCCATGGGGATGGAACTGCAGCCACACACAAGATTTTAAGACTTGCTTAAGGTTTGGTTAATAAGGCACATTCTATGAAGTCTGCTTTGCTGTACCAATTTAAATATTTATCCCTTAATTATAATCCCTCTATTTTCATCTTCCCCAAATAAATGAGGAAAAGAAGTAATTGATTGACACTTGGGACCGATGGTGTGCGTATGTGTGTATTTTTGTATGTTTTGAATAGCAATTTCAGGTAGGTGCCAAAGAGCAAGGTGTGTTTATTGTCTTCTTCAGGGGGCAGAAACACATAGCCTCAAAGTCCTGGGAGTTCAGAATGTCTCTCTATTTACAGCTTTAGTTCCTTAGCTTTTGTTCCTCCAGCCTTAAAGAACAGTTTGCATGTCTTGAGTTTGTGCCAGAGATCTGATGGGAATCAAAACCCAGACAAGGACTTATTAGTTACCATATCGTCGTAAGTTCTAAAATTGTCCTTTTCATCAGGCTAGTTAGTGATGAGTTTTTAGCTTATGTCCTGTACCCTAGTAGATAAATATAGCTTAACCTGCTTTAGTCTACATATTTGTCACTGAAATCTTTTGACCTTTTTAAAAACGACAGAAATTTATTCACAAATATGTGAATAATTCTTGTCAAAGTGTCCTAGTTTTTAAATACCCTGAAATATGTCTCTGAAAATCTGTAGTTCTGAGATATGGTATACCAGAAAGGTTGGAGCTTTAAACTGTTACCTTCCAAATATCCTAATTCCTTTCTATATTTTACTTCTCATATCAGCATCAGACTATGGAAATAAATAAAGATAAAAGTGCAGGTTTGCCCTTCTCCCCACATGGCATTAAAGTAAAAATAAGTGCCATTCCAAAACCCAAGGCTGCTTTTACTCACAAATGAAAAGTTAATTCCTGTTTATTTTCTGGGCCGTTTATACTCGTTTCTGAGGGCTCTCTTATATATGCCTGTATCTCTTACAGCTTTAGCTTTTTACTTCTGCTCCGCACGCAAAGGCCTCCTTGAAAGCAGAGCAGATTGCACTTCGTTTATCTATGTAGATACCCTGTGGTATTTGGGTCTTTCAGACACTTTGGATCCAGGGACATGTGGCGTTTGGAAGACTGTCAGACTACAGTGATTCTCTGGCACGCTCTAGTTCAGGGGTCCCCAGCCCTGTTAGGAACCGGGCCACACGGCAGGAGGTGAGCGGTGGGCGAGCAAGCGAAGCTTCATCTGCGGCTCCCCATTGCTTGCGTTACTGCCTGAACCACTACCCCTCCCATTCCGTGGAAAAATTGTCTTCCGCGAAACTGGTCCCTGGTGCCAAAAAGGCTGGGGACCGCTGCTCTAGTTAGATTCATTTAAATCAGCTCCCAATTAAATCATTCCACCCTATACCTTTTACCATATCCATATACCCAGTCTTCTCTTATCTACCCGTTCTTCTGCTTGTCCTGTGTTCTAATTGAATTGGAAGGTATAGGACCAATATTTTTAAGCACTTCTTTCAATTCTGAGCCTGATATAATTCAGTGAACATTAATGTATTCAAATTTATAAAACGCAATATGCTTAAATTGCAAAAAAATGATCACTGATCTTAATTTCTTTGGAATTGAAAAAGATATTTTTGACTACTTGTAAAATTTCTCTAACAAAAAACTAGCTTGTCATATACGTGCTTAGAGAAATAAGATGATTTTTGAGAGAATGTAATTTGTTTTACAGATCATGGGGTGATTTATTCATAAAAAATAGACAGGAAAACAATTTCCTGTTTTTATAGCCAAATCAGCTAGCTGTATCAATATTTTCCTGCCCTTAAAGTTTCATGTAGTTTGGTTCCACTAAAAAAAACCCCACAAAAACCAAGACCCTTTTTATTTTGAAGGGAATAAAACATGCTCAATTTGATAACACGTTTTATGGGTAGGTTACAGACTGGTCAGAGGTTTAGCTTTTTAAAAAGATTATCCCTAAAGCTGTGAAGAAAACTTTCCCCCACTCTTGATGTGAAAGTTACTAAGTGATGTGCATGCTAGCATAATTTTACTGTAGCGTCTGTGATGTGGTCGGAGTGCAGAAGTAAGCCTGGTTACCAGGCAACAGATAACAAGGCTAAAAGATGTGAGCTATAGTTCTTCTTTGATTTAATTGTCAGTAGAGACTCTCAAGCCATGCAGCCCAGTTCCTGGGGTGGTTTGTAGAGTTAGCTGCTCCTGGAGAATCTATCCCCGAATTTTGTTTTCTGAATGCTGAGACACCTTGGAAGCCTTCAGATTATACCAGCATTAACCTTGTCATGGACCACTTGGAAAGTGAGCTGTGATGACCTGTAACGGAAAATGTGGATTCCTTTTGATATACCATAATTTACCTGTAATATAGTAACATGATGATATTCAGAATAAGACTCAGACCTGTGAACTCCAGGGAAAAAGTGAGAGACAGGAAGAGGAAAGAATGAGAGAAATTATAGACTGGAGAGAGGTCTTTTTTGACGGCTGGTACTTGTACTTTCCTACTTTTTGTGACTTTCTGTGACTAACATGAACAAAAAAAGGTTTAGGGAAGTTTCGTGGTATTATATCTCTATTCCTTTTGGAAAATTCAAAACCTCATGTGTTGCATCTGTCAGGGAATGAAAGGGAACTGACATTAACTGAGCATCTAAAGTGTCTAAGAATTGTACCAGATCCTTTACACAGATTATCTTTTTTTTTTTTCAATCATCACAACACTTTTACAAGGTGAATACTGTTATAATCCCCTTCTGGAGATGCATGCTTCCACAGAGCTGAAGCATCCTGTGGTTAAAAATCTTGTCCAATGTCTCACATTATGGTTTGATCCAAGGCAGTTTACATTGCCTCCTATAATTCAGACTAATTGACTGTGTTCAATAATATCTAATAGTTCTCTATGCATTTTAATATGTCTTGATAAAGAATATGTAGAAATTAGAGTTTAAAAGGGTCTTGTAAATCAGATTGCAGTTCTCACTCCTGTATGTTAACCACCTTAGGTAATTTTTTTTTTAATATTTATTTATTTATTTATTTATTTATTTATTTATTTATTTATTTATTTATTTATTTATTTATTTATTTATGGCTGTGTTGGGTCTTCGTTTCTGTGCGAGGGCTTTCTCTAGTTGTGGCGAGCGGGGGCCACTCTTCATCGCGGTGCGCGGGCCTCTCACTATCGTGGCCTCTCTTGTTGCGGAGCACAGGCTCCAGATGCGCAGGCTCAGTAATTGTGGCTCACGGGCCTAGTTGCTCCGTGGCATGTGGGATCCTCCCAGACCAGGGCTCGAACCCGTGTCCCCTGCATTGGCAGGCGGATTCTCAACCACTGCGCCACCAGGGAAGCCCCACCTTAGGTAATATTAAATATCTTGTCTAGTTTTAAATAATTCTGGAGAAGATTCCATGATTTCCCTTAATAACCCAAATCTGTTACTGCTTTGATTTAGGCCATTTTCTTCTGGTTTGTCCTCAATAGAGATGGGGAACAGCTGGTTACCATTCTCAATATAATAGTCTTTATATTTCAAGGACATTAAAAAGTATCCCCTTAGCTCTTTCTTCACAGCCTGAATACTTCTATCTTTTGGGTCTTTCTTCTTTTGCCAACCCTTTCATCACCTGTGTGTTCTTCCTTCTTTTTATTTCTCTGCATTCCCTTTCAGATGTGGAGATCATAACTGGGCATGGATATCCAGCATGAGTCAAGCAGTGAAGAGTAAAATAAGAAGCTTACCTCAGAGTTTCTAAACTAATTTTCTATTTATGAACCCCAGTAATGTGCTTGCTTAAAACACAGCAAGAATGGTGGCCTGCTATCACATTTCACTTACAGGTCTGCTATGGTACAGGATTTTTTTTTTTCCCTGTTGTATATCACTTATTTCACATGGCCAGCCTCACCTATGTACGGTGTATCTTATATTCCACAACGTGTTGTTTTACAGAATGACAGAAAATACCTGCGTAAGTATGAAGGATACTTTGATGGAAAAAATTTTTTAAAGATTTTAATATGTTCAAAGTGATTGATTAAGAATGATTTGTTCTTTGTATTCAATGGGACCTTGCAACATTTCATATATACCTAGATAGTTGATAATAATGCACCTTTGCCTCAACCATTTGATTACATATGGGTTTTCTAATATACCAACCACATTTTCGAGTCCACCAAAGTTCCATCTTTGGTTCTGGCTTATTTACTAATGGGAGCTTAAGAAGCTCGCTATCTATTACATTACCTATTTTACTGAGGAAATGTTAAATAGTACTAAATACCAGGCCAAGTTTTAGCCATACTAATATCTGTAAGATGTTATGGAAAAACCTGAATGAACTTTTTGGTCAACCCAATTCTTTTTTTAAACTCACTCTAAAGTGTGCATTTTGTTAAAATAACCAGCCTTTTTTCCTTTCCACTTAAGAACATTTGTAGTTTATAAAATCACTTTGTTTCTTGGGAGGTGTGTTATTACTGTAGTACTTTTTAAAATTTTAAAAGTACTGTAGTACTTAAAAAATTTTTTTTTAATTTTAAAATTTGCTTATTTTGCTACTGAATTTCATGCTAATACTTCACCTTTCCTGTTTTGGGTAAGGAGTCAAAGTTATCATTTTTATTTAGCTAGGGAATGCCTTGTTTTCATTCCACGTAAATGGGAGAGTTCCTATTAGTAGACCTACCATTTTCATTCTGTTGCAGTGTTGTAAATTTGCCAATTTGGAATTGGAGCTCTTCATGCATGCTTTTTTTTTAGTTTAATTAAAAGTTTATGCTCACTCAGTAAGTGCTACATAAAGTGCTTTAGAGGATGTTCATCACCGGTTTAATAATGTTATATCAATTCTTGCTAAAAGTTAGCTTCTTTCTATAAAATGCATCCCTAAAATAAGCTATTCCGCATAGAAAAAAATTTGTGGCTCAGTGCAACTATTGGAAAAGCATTTCAACGTCTCTTAACGTCTTACCGGTCGCTTAGCATCTTCTTTACTTATGAATGGCCCATTAAATTGGACAGTTTTTCAGAAGTAGCAGTGTCTCTCTTTCCATAGATCTTGCCATGAGAGGTGCTGCCTGTGTCGCGTCACTTACTGATTCCCTGCCACCTTCACAGGCAGGAGTGGTCTGTTGCTCCTTTTCTCTGAGAAGGCTGTGCTCAGAGACAGATAAAATGGTCTTCTTTGAATTCTTGACAATTCTTTCTTACCTTTTTTCTCCCCTTAATATGTTGGAGACTCTTACTAGGAAGCCAGATGTAATATTTCTTTCCTTTAAATCCCATCCACCATCAATTTTGAAGAAAATCCCATCTCCAGTCTATGCGCTTCTGCGGAGAAAACAAAAACCTCTACTGAGTAATCTCTCAGAAGAACACCTTTGTTAGAACTTTTTATTTTGAAATAATTCTGCATTTACAAGGCGGTTGCAAAGATAGTACAGAGTATTATCATATACCCATCACTTAGTTCAAAGCGAAAACTTTGAAAGGCAGAATAGCTTACAGTGTCTCCTACTTAAAAGTCCAGATACTGGCCACGTTTCAAAGGTGCAAAAACAGATACTGGCCGCCTTTTAAACAAACCATCTTTCAGGTGGTTGCGGGTCTGTCGGCGGTGATATTGCGGAGAAGGTAGCTGCTGGGCCACGACACTGAGCAGGAAGGAGAGGAGTTGAAGCATCTGAGCAAGCTTTTGAAGTAGGGAGTGCTAGGCTTCATTTACCACTTCTTAAGAGGGGAGAGGTATTTCTGGTACTTTCCCCGACTCTAACCAAGTACAGCACGGTAGCAATAACTGCGTACCAGAGAATCTGCTCACCATCTTTTGTTTTACCTCCTGCGGTTTGTGTGACACCTGCTCTAACTTTCAGGCACTCTTCTTTTATAGAGGCAACTTATTCTCATGCGACATTAACTTGCAGTTAACTGTACAAGACTCACTGATAATGCTTTCTTGCTCTTTTAATTTCAATACTTTATTCTTCGCTGATAAATTTGATCTACTTTTTAGTGGAAAGGTTCTTAACCTGGAGTAAATGAACTTTTATGGATTCATTATGAGCTTTATAGTGGGTATGAAAATTTGAGTTTTTCTGAGAAGAGGATCTATAGATTTTATGAGATTTTCCTCATATAACCACTCCCTGCTCTCTCCCTCCTTCCCCAAATTAGTAACTCTTCTGCTCCAGTGTGAGAAAGATAGCATAGAAAATGTCAGGCAAATTAGGCTGACATTCCACATTGCTAATGAGACTTTAAATGTATATTTATTCTCTATCAGTGCATATTAGAATGTACATGTTTCTATTAAAAATAAAATTTAGTTATGGACTTGCTTTAAATAAGATTACTTTAGCTTAATAAAGTTTAAATTCTAGTCAGGAATATTAATTTCCCCTTTTTCTTATAACAGTAAGGTTCATTTTTTACAATTACTAAAATATACCAGACTATCCCACTGTAATCAAATAGCTTATAACCATTAAATTTTGGTAGGCACAAAGGAAAAAAATTACAGGTTATGTTACTTAGATGCCAGAAATGTTAAGGACAAAATGTCTGGGAAGCTTATTAGATTGCTGGGGGAAACTGATGGAAATGCTAATCCTGTGTATTTATAGAAGATACTCAAATTTCGTTTTAGTATCCCTCTGGCTCCCAGATAAACACCATAGAGAAAACAGGCCCTATTTTATCTCTTTAGGAATAATACTGTTTTTCTAAGGCTTTCCTATATCAATTATATTTTCTGGGGAATCATAAAATTTGATTGCACAAAAGCAAGAAAAAAAGCTTCTCAACTATTTGGTTGAAATTCCAGAAGGCATCATTTTGCACATGAAGCACCTGGTCCTTTAAAAGAAACAATGTTATAAGAAATAGAAAGCTGCACCTGTGGCAGAAATTTGAAATATATTTTCAAAAAAATATTTTTGAAATAATACCTTCCATTTTATGCCTTCTCTAAAATAGAATGATAGATTCATTATGAGAGATTGTGCACTTCTTATCCAGTCGTAGTAGAGTTATTTTGTTGCATCCCAAATTAATTTCCCTCATACAGAAGGTATTTAAAGAAAGAAAAATATTTTTAAAAGTCTGAATTATTTTAACTTTAAAAAGATTATGATTTTAAAGAATTTATAGTGCATTGAAGAAGTTCTCACAGATTTGGTGCCCAATTAAGACCTAACTCCTTTTCTTTAATTCTACTGTAACACTTTCTCCAGACCACTAACATATCACATTGTTATTTTATCACCCATCTATCTTCCACTAAACTCTGGGCTGTTTAAGAGCAAAAATTGACTCCTATTAAATCTATATTCTCATATTTTGCACAAATCAATCTATGTTCCCAGTGGTTAGAACTCAGTAAATGCTGTTTAAATAAACACATTCACAGTTATCAAAATACCATCCTCTGTATTCTTTAGCTGTGCCGTCCAGTGTGGTTGCCACCAGCTCTATGTGGCTAGTGAGCACTTGAAATATGGCTGGTGTGAAATGAAATTTGACATAAACATAAAATAAACACTAGATTTTCAAAGACTTGATTTCAAAGAATTTAAAAGACCCATTGATATTTTTGTATTGATTCCATGTTGAAATTTTATTTTTTATATTTTTGATGACATAAAACATTAATATTGAGTCCACATATTTCTTTTTGCTTTTTTAACGTGGCTGGTACACAATTTAGCATTACATATGTGGTTTGCATTAAATTGCCATTTGACTTTACTGTTCTGAAGCAAAAGTTGGTAACTGATAGCTCATGCCATATCTGACCTATATTTAAATGGCCAATGAGGGGCTTCCCTGGTGGCGCAGTGGTTGAGAATCTGCCTGCTAATGCAGGGGACACGGGTTCGAGCCCTGGTCTGGAAAGATCCCACATGCCGCGGAGCAGCTGGGCCCGTGAGCCACAATTGCTGAGCCTGCGCGTCTGGAGCCTGTGCCCCGCGACGGGAGGGGCCGCGATAGTGAGAGGCCCGCGCACGGCGATGAAGAGCGGTCCCTGCACCGCGATGAAGAGTGGCCCCCACTTGCCGTAACTAGAGAAAGCCCTCGCACGAACTGAAGACCCAACACAGCCAAAAATAAAGAAATAAATAAATAAAGTAGCTATAAATGGCCAATGAGCTAAGAAAGGTTTTTTACATTTTTAAAAAGTTGTGTAAAAAAAAAAAAGTATATGCAACAGAGACCATATGTGATATGCAAAACCTAGAATATTTACTATCTGGTCTTTAATATAAAAAATTTGTTTATCCCTGTTCTAAAGAAGTTATTGGCATATATAACTCATGGTTTTTACCCTTCAGCAGTTTGTATAGTTTAGTGGAAATACCATTTTTGAAATATTAAATAACACAATTGAAGTTTTATTAAGTGTCGGTGTTATGCTCAGGGACTATATTGGGCTAGACGTGAGCCTTAAAGGATGAGACGATTTGGGCAGGAGGCGTGGTGTGTACGGTGATGTGCTTCCCAGGTCACCCTACAAAGAAGGTCTTGCTGTCTCAGCTATTGGGAATGTTATCAGCCTCTTCAGGGACTGTCTTTGTAGAGCCATCTCGCCAGAGATCACACCCTTCCCATGTGGTGACCCATATGCAGTGAGTGATCAGGGTGGAATAAAAAGGCCTCACCATTTCAGAAAACCTGAGACAACTCTGAAGGGCCACTTTAGCCACAGAGATCCTCAGAGTGTTGGCTGAGGCTGCCATAGCTGTGTCATCACCGACTTCTCCCTCTACCCAGTTCTGCATCCTTCCTCTCCTTTCCTCAGGTTTTGATCCCAAGGACATTCTCTAATACATGTTTGGCATGCTAAACTCCATCTCAGTCTGTTACCCAGAGAACCCAACCTGCTTCAGGCCGAAAGGTAAATAGTATTCCACTTGTTGAGAGTTGTGGAAACAAAGGAACAGAGGCAAGAATAAATAAAAGCTCTGTGTGGGGACAGTGAAATTAATTACCTGGATAGTGTAGAGTGTTTATGTTTGAAATGATAGGCTATAAGATTGCCAAAAGGGCTTTACCCTAGGGAGAACAGGAAGCTTTTTGAGCAGGAATGTGACATGAAGAAAACAGTGCTTTAGGGGAATTCATCCGGTCAGGGCAAGTGTGGATTATAGGAAACAAAATTATTAAAGAAAAATATATCCATTTCTATGCTAATTTTTCATCAGTGCCTGATTTTGTGGGTCGTCAGTAAGTGATGACTGAAGACATAGTTTAACTAAAACCTTATTAGTTGAGATTTAAGAACCTGAAATTATTCTGGCAATGTATTCTTTTGGATCTTTTCTGAAGTCTGGATCAGGTTTCCTGCCTTCTGTCTACTCCTGAAGAGGGTAGGAAGAGTGCCCTTCTAGAGTGTCCTGGGCTCATCCAAAGGCTGCCTGGCATTTTACCTTCTCCAGTTTTTCCAAATACCAGCTGACACAGCTGAGCCTACTTTTGCCAGGTGAGGTTGCTCTGACCGCTTTCTTCTCTTCTACAGGGAAAACAGAGCTGCCCACAGCTGGAGTCAGGCGGGGAAAACTGTATTGAGTGGTCTTCCTGGATATGTAGATTGCACAGTTTATCTGGGGCCCTTGTGTTTCCTTCACAGTTTCACACCTCTGTTTGGTTTGGAGGGAAGTGTTTTTATTTTTGTTATTGTTTCTTGATCTGAAGGGGTTGGTTATTTGATATTGCTATTTAGAGCTAAGGAGGAGAAGCCACCGTTACCAGGCTGGGAAGCATGGCACAAGCCTAGGCTTTGGAATTATGCAGACAGAGCCGGTATCCATGACTCTTTTGGAGTTGAAATAGCCTATTCTCTCACCAGTGTGGTAGCTCCCAGAACGAGCAGGAAAAGGAAATACTGTATTCTGTATATGGTAATTTTCTCAACCAAAGGGTTTATCCTCCCTTGGCCTTTATTATGAATTGGTGGAATTTACTTAAAACTTCACTGACAAAAGCAACGATGGGCAACATACAATTATGGGCTTATTAAAAATAACCCTTTGACAGGGCAGTGAAATGACTGCCTGTTTAAAGTTGGCAGAATTTCTTAGGGTGTTTTATAAAAAGTAGCCTCAATGTTGGCTGTCTTTGGCTAGTACTGCTGAAGTAAATTCAGCTTCACTTGCCCTTTTCAATATTATATGCTTGTGTTTCCACAGAAACAATTTTGTAAAATTTGATATTCAGAAAGTACCAGATGGAGATGTTATGGACAAGCAGGAATGTAGGATGCTTGAGTACATAGTCATTTGAAATGAAATAATCAAATAGGAGAACTAGGTTCTTAACATGACTTATAATTCCCCAGCAACGTTTGCATTATAAAAGCGTCTAGTAATTTTCTTAAAAGAGTGACTGTCTCTTGTTCATAAATCTGGTGCCTTTGGTTTATCAAAACAAAAGTTAAGACGTATGTATTTTAACGAATACAGATGTATAGAAAAGAGTTTCTTAATTTAAGTTTGTATCACAACAATTTAGTCTCTATATTCAAAATATTTCGTGTATACTCTCTATATAATTATATTGGAGTTCCCAAAGTGTGGTTTGTTGTATATGGGACTAATTTTTTATTTCCCATAGGTCTTATTATCTTTGTTGGGGATGGGAATAAGATGATTATGGATTATGTAAATCACTTTTTAGGCATGAAGGGAGATTGGAAAGTGCGGCAAAATGGGAGGGAGAAGGAATGTGGTCATGTCACCTGTCGCTCCAGCTTGATGATAGGTCAGAGTTAAGTGCTTGCTAAACCTTAGATTGTTTTCTTGAGTATCCATGACATATTATTAAAAGGCATTTACACCACTTAAATATGTCTGTTTTTCTGAGACTATGTTGTCTGAAAAGTAAAATCTTGGTAGCAAAAGTATGTGAGTGGTGTTATGAATAATAAAATAAGACAAGGATATCAGATAAGCAGAATAAAAGTAGCATTTTACATGATGGTTTTTACTTTAATTTCATGGCATATAAGAGAGATAGTAGCACTATTTGCCAGAAAAGATCCTCTGTGCCTCTGGTCTATTCAGGCTGATTCCTTAATCAATCTCCTGTAACTACCTATACCAGTAGATAAGCACAGGATCACATCATATTTGTTCTTAGTTGCTGAAGTCCCTATATTTCTATTCTTATTAGATTAATTTTTTTTAAGACTTTAAAAGTATACCACTGAGATATATAATTTCCTAGAGGCAGTTTGGCAATTAAAATATAATTAATATCTGATTGTATAATTACTATCTAAGTGAAATATAAATATAGCCATTGATCCAGCAAACATACTTCTAGAATGACAGAATCACCAAAGTGTGTATGTACACACATAAAATATTTATTGAAGCATTGTTTGGTAATAGTAAAAACTGGACACACCTCCATGTCTATCAGTTCGAGACCAATTAAATTATGGTGCAAGTGAATCCAAATTGACTGTTCTGTTAAAAAGATGATATAAACATACATGGAATGAGTACAAGACATATTATTAGATGAAAGGAAAGCAAATTGTGGAACAATTTATGTAGTGTGATCTAATTTATGTAAATTTAAAAAATGTCTGGGTATATAGTTATATTTCCTGATACAAAATATGTCTGGAAGGACATGCAGTGATACTTTTGGAGAAGGGGATTGAGGGAGCCAGAGATAGAGAAGATAGGATTTTCATCTTTTTCTTTTTTGTACTATTTGAATTGTTTTAGCACCAAATTTGTAAAATATTTTAAGTTTAAATATAAACCACTGATAGAAAAATAAAAACGTGTACAATAATAACAATGATGAAAGCTAATATTTATTGAGGATTTACAGCGGACCAGGCATTATTGTACGCAGGTGACATATTTAATCACTAAATTATCACAGAAATCCTACCAAGTAGCTCTAGTAATTCTGTTTTATAGATGGTGAATCTGAGGCACAAAGATCTGTGGTTATGTGACCAAGTCAGTGTATTAGGAAAGAGTCAAATAAGAGTACTGGGTATAGGTATTGAATGAATATTGCCATTTATAAATGATCTCTCCTTTGTGACCTAGAAGACTAAACATTGTGACTTGCTAGTTTTGTGAGCAGGAAGGAAAGGGAAGGTGGGTTCTTTTGCCCTATGACTTCTGCAGTGGTTCTTAGGAGTTTAATTCAAGGAGAAAATGGGCTATTTGATAAATTCCAAGGACTTCTAATTGAGGGAGTTATTTGTAGGGGGAAAAAGCCAGCTATGCTTTGGAATTTTTGGTAGGTGTTTCAAAACAGAGAAGTATTATGAGTCATTTCTCATAAGAACTGGCCTAGTATAGTAAGAAAGATTCCTTCTCGTATTTTCCAAGATTATTGGTAGGTTGAGAGATGCTAACAAATGATTTTCTTTCTTGCAGTAGTTATCCAAGTACAAAAAGGAGAAAAATAGCGACTAGGCCAGGGCTTTGAATGAATTTTAGAATCGTGATCTTTCGTTCAACAGATTTATTGTGTATGTCAGAAATCTACAACTAATATATTTTTACAACCAAATCCAGACTCCTCCGACCCTCAAAATCCTCCATAATCTCTTCCCTTTTTATCTGCTAACCTCTTCCCTCACTGTTCTCCAGTAAACTCCCTCTGCATCATCTGGCCTATTCAGGCTGGCTTCTTAATCATTCCCCTGTAACTACCTTTGTCAGGAGATGAACTCCTTAAGCATAAGGATTGTCTGTTTGTTCTTAGTGTCCCTGATACATAAAGCAGTGCTTGTAGCATTGGAGACCTATGCTGTCGAACAAACGAGTGAATGAGTGTATTCATTTTTGTCTCCATGCTCTTGCACAGATATATTCCATATGTACATTTTTTGCCTTCCTTTCTCTCCTCAGCCTTTTCAAAACCTTTATACCAGGGTCAGTGCACTTATGGAGAGACCCTCAGTCAGTATCACTGACTTCCCGGCTCAGATGCAGCGGGTCCCCACCGCCTCCTGTACCAAATCTGACTCCTTTCAAATTAGGAACGTTGTGCTTCCTTGTACATCCGCGTATGAACTTTTATTAGGCTCTTTTTCAGACTGCCTCAAAACATACTTACACAGTACCTTCTCTGTACTGCCTGATGGGACCATCTTTCTGTTAGAGGTAAGAGTTAAGAACACGGTGTGTGGATGATCTGAATTCAAATCTTTATTCTTTCACTTCCTAGCCGTGTTAAAATTTTGTAAAGTCTCTTTTTTCCCCCTTTTTTTCTCCCACCTTTATTGAGATATGATTGACATACAACACTGTGTAAGTTTAAGGTGTACAACATGAAGATTTGATATATGTATATATTGTAAAATGTTTACAACAATAAGTTTAGTTAACACAGCATCACCTCACGCAATTACCTTTGTGTGTGTGTGTGTGTGGGTGTGTGTGGTAAGAACATTTAAGATGTACTCTTAGCAACTTTCAAGTATACAATACGGTATTGTTACCATAGTCACCATCCTGTACATTAGATACCCAGAGCTTATTCACTTTATAACTAGAAGTTTTACCGTTTAACTAAAATCTCCCCGCTTCCCCTCCCCTCAGCCTCTGGCAACGACTAATCTACTCTGTTTTTATGAATTTGGCATAGAAGTGAGATATATATCTGTATCTATATATTTATATCTATACATTTGCTTTGTCCACTCATCCATCAATGGCCGCTTAGGTTGTTTCCATGTCTTGGCTATTGTAAATAATGCCGCAGTGAACATGGGTGTGCAGATATCTCTTTGAGACAATAATTCATTTCCTTTGGATATTTACCCAGAAGTGGGATTGCTGGATCATATGGTAGTTAAATTTTTTAAAGTCTCTGCGCTTCAGTTTCCTCCTTTTAAAAAGAAAGAAATATGTGTCTTAGAATGTTGTGAGGATTGAATAATCTATTAAAGTGCTTAACACAGTACCTGGTATATTGTAGGCACTCAATAAATGTTAGCTTTTATGATTGGGTTGCTAATATTTTGTCTCATCTGTGATGAAGATAAGAAGGTCAGGGCTGCTTTTGGACCACACAAATACATTACTTAATGGCTGCTGTTAACAGATTATTAGGAATGGATGGATTACTAGTAATGGTGGGTGGTAACAGCTCTCAAGAGTGCAAGGGAGATGTCTGAAATCCATTATGAGTGATTGTGTAGAGATGGTAATTCTTCTCTCTTGCTTCTTTGTGGGTCCGCTTGTTTATTAAAGCACTAGCTACTGATTGCTTACTGTGTGCCAGGCAGCATTCTAGGTCCTGGTGATATAGCAGGAATCAAAATAGAAGAAAATGCCTACCTTCATGGAGGTAATATTTTAGTTATAAGTAAAATATAAGTATGTGAGGTGGTAATAAAAGCCGTGGAAAAAAATGAAGCAAGAGAAGGGAGCTAAGGAGTATATGTGTGTAGGTGCGGGTATATAGGTGCGTCTGTCGAGGTGTGTGGGTTGCATTTTCAAGTAGGATGGTTGGGAAAGACCTCACTTAATATGGCACATTTACAAAAAGTTCTAAAGGAGGTAAGGGAATAACCACGTGTATGCCTGTGGGAAGAGCTTTCTAAGAGGAATCAGGGGACTTCCCTGGTGGCCCAGGGGTTAAGAATCCACCTGCCAATGCAGGGCACATAGGTTCGAGCCCTAGTCCGGGAAGATCCCACATGCCGCGGAGCAACTAAGCCCGTGTGCCACAACTACTGAGCCCACGTGCCACAACTACTGAAGCCCATGCGCCTAGAGCCCGTGCTCTGCAACAAGAGAAGCCACTGCAATGAGAAGCCTCTGCACCACAACGAAGACCCAACACAGCCAAAAATAAATAAATAAAATAAAAATTTTAAGAGGAATCAGGAAGTTCCTGACTCAGTAGCATACCTGGTATGTTCAAGGGAACAACAAGGGGACCAGTGTGTTTGGAGCCAGAGAGAGAGAATAATAGGAGATGAGGTAAAGTGTGTGTGTTGGGAGGGGGCGGGGTGGGGAGACAGGGCACAGATCACGCAGGAAATTGTAGATCATAATAAGACCTGTGTCTTTTATGTTGTGTGAGGTGGGGAACCTTTGGAAGGTTTTGTGTGAGGGGTGACATTATCTGACTTAAGGATCACTCTGGCTGCTGTGTTGAAGGTAGATTGAACTGAGTTAGGGCAGTAGCAGGGAGACCACTTGAAGGCTGTTACAGTGTTCCTGGTGAGACATAATGTTGGCTTGGACCTGGGTGCTTGTAGTGGCTGGATTCTGGTTATATTTTGAAAGCAGAGACAATGGGAGCTGCTGACAATTGGATATAGGGGTGGGAGGGAAAGAGAGAAGTCAAGGATAAGACTTTTGTCCTGGGCAACTTAGAAGGCTGGCTGTTGTTTATTGAGATGGGGACAACTGAAGGCACAGGAGCGAAGTTTGGACATGTTAAACGGGCATTCTTTTAGATACTCGAATAGAGATAAAGAACTGACCCTTAGCTACAGTCTGGAATTCAGGGGACAGGTCAGGGTTGGACATAAAAAGTTGTGTTTGTCAATATATAGATAGTATTTGAAATGTTGAGATGGGATAGTGAATAATTTGCAAGTTCCTCCTGACCTTCCCACACCTTTTTTCATTTAGTTTCTCTGTCTTTATTTTACTCATTCTTTTCACCCATCTTGCCATCCCACAGAGCCCCAAATGGCAGCAGTATTGACATTTATCACCCAGCTTGGGGGATGCGAAGGGGCATTCTAGCTTTCTTTTCTCATTTTGAGACGTAGTCAGAATATAAATACTCATTTCAGTAAGATGAAGGGCTCTCTTGATGACTCTCCGCTTGTGATCAGATCATACTCTAAAAAGAAAGTTGGAAACTTATTTTCATGTTCCTTTTGTTAGCAATATTTATTTTTGTATCAACTGCGTGCTAATCAAGGGCCACCCGCCTGTGAATCAGTCTATAAACATGTAGAGAACACTGTGTACCTGTGCTGTGGATGATAGAAGTGTTGCTAAAAGTTTCTGGCCTCAAGAAACTTGCTGTCAGTTGAGAGCCTAGACTCACACAGGTAAGCCAATTAGAGCACCATGTCAGACAACACTTAATTGTGCCTTAGGTTGTATAGTTTAGCAGTATAAGGAAAAGCTGATTAAAATTAACCTTTTGGTATTTTGACGACATTCTAATCAATTGCTTTCTTTTCATCATTTATGATGGAATGGATCACGGGGCAAGATGGATTACAGAGCAGAGGCTCCTGTCCCCTCCTGCCTGTCCAGCATCCCACAGGTCGTGGTGATACCCTTGAGAAGTATCAGAGTCAAAGCGACTTGCTCCTTCTCACTAAGGTTAATGAGCATGTGACCCACATTCCCAAGTAAGAGCCTCTTGTAAACACAGAAGTTGACTTTTTCATTCATAGGAACACCCGCTTTTTGAGAAATAGATAAAGCATTTTTTTTAGTGGGTTGCAGGTCACCTTCTATTCTTGACTATTAACTTCTCAAAATATAAAGACATGGGTGGCACTTGGAGACATAGGCAGCACTTCATTGCAAGAGCTGAGCGCATTAGTGAAAGCTTGTATTAACGCCTGGTTAATAAATCAGCAGTGAGTAAGAAACTAGATCTTCCTTTTCCTGAAGACTAATGTATCTCCATGCTCCATTGGTCTAGGGGGTCAGGAAACTCCTAAAGTTTGAGGTCAGGTGACATCATATGGCATTTCCATTCTCTGGACAGATTGGCTGATTCTTACACCCATGGGTTAATTCACCTACCCCCAGAAAAGGTAATTAGCTGATATGGATAATGAATGAGTCTTTCATTTTCATAAAAGATGTTTAAAGACTAACAAACAGGAGAGGTTTGTATACAGAGGGGGAGAATTTTGGCTTTTGCTTGGTAATGCTACTCTAGCATGAATAAGTGAGGGAGAGTGGATACATTAAAACTTATTTTCATTTAGCTTTGGAATGCTTAATAGAATGGTTTTGTAGCAGATAAAGTCTTCTTAATTGCGTTCATTTTGGTAGATTTTAAAATTAGAAAATATTACTTAGGTAGTGTAAGAAAGTCTAAAATGTTTCCTTTAGCTAACCCCCCAAAAGCTTTAATCTAGACAAGTGAAAACATCTTTATTAAGGTATCATTTTATTTTTGTACTTACATTAGCTTATAGCTATATCTGACCTCAGAATTCACAGACATGCTTTTGCATTCTTAGGTCCTGAACAAAAATTTCCAGTAGAACCCCATTAACCTTTCAAAAAGCAAACATTTCCATTCCAGTTAGAATGCAAGGAATATGAGTAACAAATAGACCCAAGGAGAAGGGAAATAGGATATTAATTCTTTCTGCTCTGCCACTTGCTGCTTTACTTGATGTTTCCATTTTCTCTGTAAGGGTCAGCAGAGGAGTATTTAAGTCTAAGGAAATGAGTAGCTGATTTTTAGCAAGGGCTTAACTGAAGCTACCAATAAAAGACAGTATTATATTGGGTAATCTCCAAATACTTTACACTAATAAAATCTCAAAATATCTGTTAACATTTTGGAATTTAGCCAAACTAGCTAAGTCTTTCTTTGGCTTTCTTGACTTCCACGCTGGTCTCCTAGGAATTTTTTATGGGAGCTTTGGCGCTCATAAACTTTACAGATGTTGCTTCTGACAACATATTGAAACCACATTGGGGAGGAATGCTACCTGAGGAGATTATTTAGGATTGGCTTTCTTATTCTGACCCCTTACTCAGAATTCTTGCCCATCGTTCTGTTCTGTGGATGGTATCTATCAGAAAGGTTGGCTCAGCACCAGTTTACAGCCAGCTGCTACAGACTGGTTTTATTTATTTTTCACATCTCCTGTGGGTCAGAGGGAGTATAAAAGACTTCCTGTGGGTTCCTGACTGAATAAGGAATTAAAAGCTTTCATGAACGCTGTGCTTTATGAAAACCATTATAAGCAGTTCTGCAAATTACATTAATAGAACTTGAAAACAAAATTCACTTTAAATGATAGTCAATGAAGATAATATTCCTAAGAATAATGTAAAATTCATACACTCGTGTTCAAGGAGTATATTAGTATATACAAAAATGTTTTATGCAAGTATGTTTTCTATAAAGGAAAAGAAATTAACTATGTATGTAAATCACTTGGTGCAAAAGGGATTAACTGTATATGTAAATCATCAAAATTTAATATTACTCAAAGTTCACAAACTGAAGATTTATAGACATAGTTTTATTTAGTGACTGATATTACCAAATTGATATTACTACTCATTTTAAGTATATTTTATCAGGAGGACTGAGGATACCTGTTTTCATCCTCTTAAAATAGGGTTGAATTGGTATTTTCGTGTATGAATGGAAAAAATATGGTCAACAGAGAACTCTTGTGCAGAGACAAGGCACCTGGAATTCATGAAGAACTTTGAGTGCTAGAGATAATCTTTTCTTAGAGAACAAGAGGTTGAAGATTGAATAATTTGAGTCCTTGCTAAGTATCTCAGTGATTTCCTCAGCAGCATTTTAAGTCTTGCTTATGTAATTGTTTCATTGCTGACTTTATTCTTCTCATGTAGTGCTATTTTTTTTTTAATTTTTGTCCTTTTCTCAGGAGTAGGAAGAAAATTTCATTAAACACAAAACAGAACTGAAGGGTCATTTTGTAATTTGACCGTTTTCCCTCATCACCCATTTAAGCAGTGTGGTGAATGTAACTCGCATTTCCCCTTCCTGCATTCAGGAACATTTATTAATCTTTTTAAATATAAATGCAGCCATTGAATGACAGTAGCCCAGGGAGGTCTACTCAACCTAATGGCATTGCCTATAGTCCTACAATCAGACGGTGTACTTCTTTCCACCCAAATTTCCGATTTAGGAGGCATAATTAGCTTTAATCTCATAAAAAGTATATGCTTTCATGTTCTAAACTATTGGTGGAGCAGGTATGGTACCGAAGTCTAGGAAGCTATGCGGAGCAGGTAGGGTTTTCAGTCTTCCAATTTTGGAAAGTGTTGTGATGGATAATCCTTGTCCTTTTAATTTTAATGGAGAGTGTTCTGTTTTTTCAGAGTCTTTTTTGTGACAGTAATGATGAATGCCTTAATGCATTTGGGTTGTGGAAACAGAGCAGTCTGTATTAAAGAATATTTTGTATTGTATATCCCAAGACAATCACGAATTTTAATTACTCTGCTGTGATAATAACTTCTTTAGTGCTGTAAAATATTCTTAGTTTGTGTCTAAGGGTTTGGGGGTCTCAGAGCATTCACAAACAATCCCTTTCATATTTTCCTATGTGATTTATTACCAGTATCAATAGACAAGTATTCAGAGAGAGAAATTGGCCCAAGACTATAGGAAAACTAACAGCATATACTGAACTGCGGTTCTTGAATTTCAGTCTTAACAGTAGCTTAGCACAGTACACAGTGCACAGTGAAATCACTGAGTATATGTTGAATAAATAAATTGAAATTAAAGCCTGCCTAGGACCAATCTGGAAATTGTTCAACATTAGTAAGAAAACGTTAGATATTTTCAAGTGGAGGAGAGGTCGGGCCATCATCATACATGGCAAAAGGATAAGGCAGTTGCTGGGAAATGCCTAATAATGTGGAAATCATTGAGTAGACATTTCGAAAACTATAACTTTGGTTGTTAAATAAACATAATATGATAACATTTCCAATTATTTTGTTGCCTTAGTTTCTCCAAGGTAATAATTCTTTGGAGACTTATAAGACCAGCGATCAGCAAAGGCACATATCTGCCCAGGAGTACCTTTTGTTCCCACATCTGGGAGCTCATTTTTCTTTATTTCACACATCACCTCCTTAACATCCTGGAATCTTCCCCTATAGATTCCTTGCTGGAAGCTATACGAATTTAGATGAGATGTTCTGTTGGCTACGGTGGCAGGAGTTACAGACCTGTGACCTATTGTTCTCCTCTCAGAATTTTATCAACACCTTCACCAGTGTGAATTCAGGAATGAGCACCCATTATGTGCCTGGCACTTTTCTAGACTTTGGAGAAACAGTAGTGAACACAGATTAATATTTTAGTGGGAGTGGAAGAATGGTAGGAGATGGGAACAGATTTATTTTAAGCAGGAAATAAACACATATGATAATTTCAGATTGTGTTAAGTGCTGTGAAGGAAATAAAGAGGGTGATGTGATTCAGATTAACAAGATGATAGTGAGGCTGCTTGAGAAAGAGTAATAAGAGGTGTGTCAGTAACATTTGAGCAGAGGCCTGAATGATGAGATGGAGCTACCCGTGGAAAAAGCCAAGGAAGAACATTTAAGCCAGAGGGGAAAAAAAAGAAAAAAAAGCCACTGAGACAAGAATAAGAAGGACAGAGGGAGGAAAAGAAAGGCCAGTAATGTGTCTGGAGTGTAATGAGCAAAACTGAGAGTGGATTGAAATGAGGTTGGAAGATTGGGAGTGATTGATTTATGTAGGAACTTAAGAAGCCTTGTGTCTTAGGTTAGGTTCCCTGGGAAACAAACGCTGAGATGGAGATTTGCATGGAGGAAAGTTACTGGGGAGGTAGCCAATCACAGTTGGATCAGCATCTCTGAGGAGTGAAGACGGAGGACTGGGCAGAGTTAAAAGTTGGAACTGTAATGCATCCCAAAGAAAGGCCTCAGTCTATCTTACGGTAGGCTCTAGAGTGGAGGTGGCCCTTCAAAACTGTCTCACATTTAGGTTAGGAGGCTGGGTCTTTAAACCTGTGCATAGAGCATCAGTAGATGCAGCTCACGGTTCCTGGAGAAGGACTCAGCTGAGAGCCAGACACCTCCAACAATCCCAGCAGCTAAGGAATGGGCACCTAGGTTCTGAAGAGGCGTACCACTGCATTTATCACACCACGGAAAAGTATTCAGTATTGATGGGTCAGCTTGTTGTTCAAAATAGTTTACATTTATGTTTTAAAATACATTTGACCCTTAAACAGTGTGGGAGTTAGGGTGGCAACCCTCTGTGCAGCCGAAAATTCGATATAACTTAACTTATAGTTGGCCCTCAGTATATGCAGTTCCTCCGCATGTGTAGTTCTGCGTCCATGGATTCAACCAACTGTGGATTGTGTGGTACTGTAGTACTCATTATTGAAAAGAATCTGCATATAAGTGAATTCAAACCCACGTTATTCAAGGGTCAACTGTACTTGGTAAAAATTGAGATGAAAACAGACCGAGTTACACAAACATGTAAAATTATATGTGTGTATGTAAAGTTCTCTCATTAACATATATGTGTTTACTTGTGAGTTTTAAGGACAGAACTCAGAATGGAGGGAATTCAGCAGTAAACAGCTTTGTTCTAGTTCAGGGTGAGGCTGAAGGAGGACAGGAGAAGTGGTAGGGTTTGAGGAAGAGTCTCCCGTCTTCTCCCCTCCCTTCCTGTTCTCTTTTGATCTAATTTATCCTTTTAACTATTTTTTCCAAATGTATTCAACCCTCTCTCTGTATGTTAACCTGTTTTTGCTCTTTTTTCTTCCATGGTCACTTTTTGGTATAGGATCAAAAGAGACTGAAAGACAAATAAATCCAGACAAGAAGCAATGTTGATGTGGCTTCGGGCAGTGGAAGTGGAAGATGAGGTGGATTTGGGGTGGATTTGACACTTCAGGGTCAGAAAGTTGACAGTTGTGTGACTGAATACATGGATGAAGGAAAGCGGGGAACAAAAGGGGATGGAGCAAGTTTGGGCAACAGGAACCAGAAGAGGATGAGTTCTGGTCTGTGAAGGATGTTTCTGAAGCACCTTGTAGGACAGCCCAGTGAAAATGGCCCCCTGGCAGCTGGAGATGTTTGGAAATCAGAATAGAGGTCATGCTAGAGACATGAATTCAAATATAATTTTGTAACAAAGAATTGTCTGAAACTTACAGTATTTATGTGAGATTCTCTGTGGTGATTGAACCAAGAAGGGATGTAGGAAACAGGCAGGGTGCCTGATGATTTAATATTTTATGTTTAGAGTAAAGGGAGAATAAAAATATCTCACTTGTATTTGGCTGCCTTTATGTTATTGACAAGAACAGTCAGAAGCTACCCATTTTCAGCTGGTGGATGGGTGTCTAAGGAATTCTTAAGTTTCTTATTTCTTATAAAGCATATGCCAGATAAAAAGCTTTAGAGACTGAAGATTTCCTTGTTTAGCCACAAGACAAACTCGATGCTTAATGTAGCAGGTTTATTACCCTTTGTCTCACTTTATTCTAAATGCCCATCGGTCCATTTCAGTCACTGGTGCTCCTGATAAAGGGAGTGACAGCTTTTTAGGCTATCCATTTTTTCATCCTAGTTGGTTAAACTATTTGAATTGGATTTGATTGATGACCCGGCTAGCCCTTAAGATGATTTGTGACCACAAGTCACATAAAATGACATATAAGGCCAATTGATGTTTATTCAGTCAATAAACATTTATATATCAGGCATTTGTGTGGACATTGTACTGCTAGAGGTTTTGTTACTGTTGATCACAGCTAAGCAATGACTTGTAACAGGTTACCTAGGAACATAGGAAATGGTTGCTGCATGCTCTAAAATGTATTATCCTCCCCTTCAGTAGCACATGGCTCAAAATCTAACCTGAGGACTGATGAACTTACTTTCTTTCCTCGAATGAGGGAAGGGGGAAAAATAAGGGAGGATTATTAATAATTTTCTGTGCTCTGTTTAGGAAAGGCCACTATATACAGCTTCAAAGAAGAGAACACGAGTGCTCCTGGCTAGTTCCCAGGTGAATTTTGCAAACATTTTATTATATACATAATCAATTTTTTCCCCCCGGGAAACTTATATCCATTAATGTTGGAGTTTTGTATTGTGAAACTGTTATTTGAACAATCTGGTGTGTGTATATGTGCATACATGTATTAAAACAAAAAAGGAGCTTAGTATGTTGGTGTTAAGACTTCTGGGATAAAATCTCACACTAACCAGGATGGGTAAGAATGGTTCTCTTATTGAGAAATCAGGGCTGAAAGCTTTTTTTCTCAATGATCATATTAAAAATATATCTAGAGCATTATAAGACTCCAGATACTTGGGCTGTGGCCAAAAATTTTTGCAGATTTAATTCCCCACATTCCTAATCACTCAGGAAAGAAAGTGGTTCTAAACTAAGTTTTGTACTTCCTTCTTAAACTTAAAGGTAAATGCATCAAAGGTGCAATAAAAATCCTCTTTTAGGAAAATTAGAGATCTCCCCAAAATGTGAGAACCATGGCATTTAGAAAAATAACTTAAGATTTTGTTGTTAGCAAAATAGAAGTAAATGTTCTCTTTAGTACCATTGCTTACGGATATTTTTACAAAGAATTGGGAAAAGGTACAGAGACTGATACCACAAAGGTGTACCAGAGGGTACCTTTTCATGTAGATACATCTACATATAGATACAAATACATACAATTATTTGGACTTTATTATTTGAAGATATTTTGATAAGTTCTTTCCATTACCTTCAAGATAAAAATTTATTTAAATTTTAGTGTCAAGGATGTTGCTTAGAACCAAGTGCATTTTAGTGACTTGGCACTCATTCATAACTCATTTATCCACTTTATCTTTTAATTGTATTTTTCAAAGAAAATAATGAGGAAATAGTAACTAAATGTTTATCTCTTCTGGTTCCCAAAGATGCCTATTATTTATTCTAATAAATGGATAATTTTCATGACTATATTAACATAAAATTAAAATGTCCCTACTCAACACTTTTTGCAACATTACCTATTTTTGTTTGTTTTCATAGTTTATAGATATATTTTACTATCATTTATAGGCTCATGAGTTTCCTTTTTGAAATCTGAATGTAAGTTATGTATATCTGTTCAAATGATATAAGGTAGGGGCTATGATATCAGGGGCTCTTACACATGGTAGTGGGCCCAGGAAATCGTTTACAGGATCCTGGGAGATGGGCTGAGCTGGAAAAAACTGCTGTATTTGGAGAATCTTGCCTTTCATTGGTTTGCTCTCTTTGGGTGCCTCACTAAAGGCAATCAACAGAGTGAAGGACTTTGCTCAGCCTCTTCTGTCTCGAAGGCCTGTCCAGTTCACTGCTTCCGGCTCTCTGCAGGTGTGCGCATCAGAGGTGAGGACAAGCAGGTCTGTCCTTTCAGGGAACCCGCCGCCTGCAGTGGGATGGAGTGTGGCCACAGCTTGTAAAGCTGCTGCAACGCATTATTTGAAACTGACCTCAAGACTTTGATCTGCTTGGTGTATTTTTAGAAGTAATGACAGTATAGCACTTTGAGGCCTGGATGTTATTTCTAGACTGAAGAGAAACATTATTTTTCTGAGAAGTAGAATTTTGGCATTTTAAATGGATTTTTGGTAAAGGTTTCTGAAGCTTTTCCAGTAAATGGGACTTTCTGGCCAAAAAGGAGAGATGGGAAGCAGTATGCTTACCCTATTCCTGTTGAATTTCGTCTCTGACCCTGGGGCTGGGAAACTTTCACGGAGGGGGTGTGTAATCTTCCTTGTCCCGTATTCTGAGTGAGTCCCCAAATATACAAAGAAGAAAGAAGCATTCGTTCTTTTCAGTTATCTACTTTCCAAGTTATTAAATTTTAAATTACATTTATATGTACAATAGCTACTAGGTTGTCTATAGGGAGTATATTTATAACTTGTAACGTGGCATATTTATCTGTTAGTTTACCTAAGAGATTTGGAGACACACACACACACACACACACACACACACACTTATTTGTGTTTCACTTGGAATGTATGAATAGTAACTTTTTATGTATATATATTTTGGATTATGTGTTAAGTTATATGATACCTGGTTATTCTGTTTGGGGAACTTTAATTTTTGCAGGTACAATTTTCATTAGTCTCCTAATTGAAATCCTTGCCTATAATCGTTCCTTCTTTGGTCCCATACTCCATAATATCATCAACTTTATTTTTCTAAAATAACAATAATATCCAGCACTTTGGTACTGCTCACTATATGCCAGGCACTGTTCCGTTCTTATAGAAAAATCTCTCTACAACTGCATGAAATAGGTACTGTTCATATCCTCATTTTTTAGAAGAAGAAGCTGAGGCACAGAGAAGTCACAGCGCTTGCCCCAGGTCACAAACCTCGAGGCAAGTGGTAGAGCTGATATTTGAACCCAGGCAGTCTAACTCCAGAATCTCTACACGTAATCACTATAGTATACTTCCCTGCAAACAAAAACTTGTCAACTCACCCTTCTGATTAAACCCCGCCTTCCCTGCAGCACGATGTCTTCTTAGCACTGAATTTTACAGCTGAGCCTTCAGCAGGGCAGGGATGTTGGGGTGCCTGCCCTCTGTGCAGCTGGCCGTCCACGTGAGTCCGTAGCTGCGGTTCCTCCCAATCCGTGGATTCAACCAGCGGCAAATTGTGTAGTGCTGTAATATTTACGGTTGAAAGAAATCGGTGTGTAAGTGGACCAACGCGGTTCAAACCCGTGTGGTTCGATTGTTGTTCAGTGGTCAGCTGTAATTTGTCAGCTCGTTAAGGTTCTCCCCGGCTCATGCTTGAAGTCTTTGTCTACACCAAGCCTATTAAACTATTTGCTCTTCTCCAGACATTCCAGATACTTTTTTCTGACTCTGTAGTGTTAGTCACACTATGCTTTTTGTCTAGAATCTGCTTCATCATTGTCTAACTGGAAAAGCCATACTGATTCTTCAAAGCCCAGGTGGGACTTCGCCTCTTCTATGCATTGTTTTCTCTTGCCTGTGTTCCCACAGTACTTAATATGTAGCTCTGCTTTGGGACTTCCCTCATTGCATGGTGCTATTTATCTATCTTTGTTTTTCCTGCTTGACCTGTGGGGCTTCTTGAGGTCAGGGATCCATTTTTCTCATCTCTGTATCCTCAGCACACCTAGCACAGAGCCTGACTCATAGTTGGCACTTGTGAAATAGTGTCAATGTTTAATTGAAGTTCACTTCCTAGAACTGCAAGAAGGTAGAGGCAGGCACAATCGGGCAGCAAACCTCTAGTGACAGGAAAACATGACACATGCTGGGAGTACCATGTCCCTCTGCTGATCTCATGTGACCATCTCCTAACCAGACTCAACCCTCGGGCATGCTGCCATGTCCTGGGTACTGCTCTGAGGGGCCCTGCCTGGTATTTTCAGTCAGAGTTTCCTGTGCAGGTGGTGGAGGATTTTGAAATGCCTGAAACCAAACCATTACACCCACTTAAAATAGTTTGTCTTGTCTGGGTATGATAAGAGGTGGGTGGGAAAAAATTAGTGCACAGAGCCCATTTCTTGGAGTTGAGGTTGCCAATTAAGTGTCACGAATGGTATAAAATAACACATACAAGTGGTGTTTAAAATATTTTGCTTCTTATTTTTCTATTCGCTTTAATTTAGAAAGTCAGTTTCCAGATGTTGGATGAGCATTGACTAATTCCCCAGTACCCTCTTTTATTCTGTTTTCTTGATTGTAGATCATCTGACTCAACTATATTTAGAGAAACTGGCAGATGATTGAACACGGTGAAACTAAGAGTCTTTTATTTCCCTAAAGAAAGTAGTGAATTCAGTGAGGTTTATTACAGTTACAGAGCACCATGTACTTTAGCCCTTCTTTGATCCAGCAAAACTTGGATGACTCATTTTGACTTTAGTCGAAGAATGTTTGAATTAAAACATTTACTTTAATAATAATAATAGAGGAGCACTTTTCTTGTGTTTACTGTACAAATGCTAAGATGATATGATTTCTAATTTGAAATAAAATAAATGCCAAATTAAAGGTCTTTGCATGATTTCACCAGGACAGAGGGTGAGAGAGATGGAGATTATTTGAGGATTCTAGGCACGGGGTTGTAGTAGAGAAGGGAAAAGGAGATAAGACAAGCTTGGCCTACTCATAATTGCACTATAATTTTAGTCAGTGTTGGACTAGAAGTTAAGTCTGAATGGCACTGAAATAAATAAGGGATTTGAATTTTAAAGACATAAATTTTGAAAATGAGTCTAAATGATAGTACTCTGCAATTTAGAAAATTTAAGGGACCTACTATTTTTAATTCAATTTATAAAAATCTGAGTGTATACTTTTCTCATATACCTTATTCTCTGTTCAAAGCAGTTCATATTTAGAAATTATTAAAAGAAAACCTAATACAAAAACAATATATTGTTCTTCCTATATCAAAACAGCTCAAACATTGAGCTCATGTTCTGTGATGGAAGTTTCCATGTGTGTGACCTAATTTAAATCCTGCAGTAACCCTGTAATGCATTTTCATCTTCCATCACGTAAGCACAGAAAAGGGAGCTCAGCAGTTGCCCCAGAAAGTAAGGGCAGGATTCAGACGCGAGTCTACTGCTCCTGCATCCCATGCTTTTTCCACTGGATAGAGAATTTCAGTTTTGACCAGAAATGTTCCTTGAGCTAGGGAAACAAACATACTGTACTGGAATTACAAACCTAATCAAATAAATTGTAAGTGGAAAAGGCCGTTTTTTAATATGGGGGTATGTCATCTGATATATTTTAAACAGAAGTCATCTGTCTAAATAAAAGAAAGATCCGTATTTCAGTTGTCATTTAAATCTCAATAGAGGAGTTGATTAAATGGTGGATTAACCAGGTATTAATCTATGATTTTTACCCCTCAGTATGATCACTTGTATCTGTGGCTTGGGATGAACTCAGGATAAAATCTGAGGTCAAATTTTGTTTCTCAGAACAGCCTTGGAGGTTCCTGTGGCTAGTAAATGATCTGTTGGGATTGGCCGTGTCACTCACTATCTTTGCACTGAAAATAGAGTGTATAGTTTATCTCATTTTTCATTTTTAATATAGAAGTATCATTTAGATAGATGGGAGGAAGGAAAAGAAAAGAAGTATAGCTTAAGCTTAAATACAGCTAGCAATAAAGCTATTTGCCTCAGTAAATACAGTCAACAGGGAGCAGATACCTGGTCTTCTACTGATGCTTCCTTTAATTTACTGAATAATTACAGGAAAATTATAGGAATTCCTTTTGTGTTTCATTCTCTCTGACTCTTAATTTAGGGTAATGCTCTTTGTGACCTACCTGTCTCATAGGGAGATGGTGAAGATTAATTATACCATGCCGGCCAGTTGCCCAGCACTGCCCCAGAGAAAGGTGTTCCATTAATCAGACCTATCATTAGGAGGCCTTTCTTTGTCTCAAGTCCCTGTGTAAGTATAGTGCCATCTCTCTGTATCCTAATGGGAGGTCACCTACATTCAGGCCAAGGACAGGCTTTCCCATGACACAGAGAACATTTTTTCTTCTAGTTCTGTGTGACTGGGCAGATTTCCGCCTCTGCACACCTCCGTGTCCTCATTTGTGAAAACAGCAGTCCACAGTCCCATAATTCCTAAAGGGAACTTACCCTGGAGTAGCTCTGATTTTGTTCTTTTGCTTCTCTTGTCTCACCCAGCTTCTTGAACCTATTAAACTATTTTTTTTTTAAGCTCATGTGCTATTAAAGAGCTGTGGCAGACACTAGGATAGGCCATCAGATTCCCCTCGGAGGAAGGCCTTGCTGGGCGGAGGTGGGGCAGGCATCAGCAGAGCCTCCAGTGGCCAGGGTCAGCCTCAGCTGCAGAGCTGGTCTCCCAGGTCCAGCGGGTCGAGGCCTTGTTGGACTTGCATAACAGTTCAGTGTCTCACTCTGCCTGATCTTCCCCTTGCTTTTATAAGTATTGATCTCTATAAATATCTTCTGCTTCCATTTCCACAGAACCTGGTCAGTGAGAAGAACTTAAACATTATCTGAAAACAGGACTAGTAGAAGGGAATTCCTCAAGTTGCAAATGAATGGACTTCTTAATAATGAGCTTGTGTCATATTCTGTAATTTATTAATTTGGAAATAATATTTTCAGATTAAAACGAAGCATACCCAAGAAGGAAAAGTTCAGTCACTATTAGGTTTGTGATAGAGTTTTCATATAGGTTAATTGTTAGGATTTTTTCATTGGGCATGAACGAAGCCTTTGACAGGTAAAGTTCTTAGTTCTATTAGTGGCATTGGTAGTAAGTTGTTTTTAAATCACCATTCTTTATCCCTAAATACATCTTCCTTAACCTTTTTGTGTAATTAACTTTTATCAGGCTTTGCAAAGAAACACACACCAAATATTGTACCTTTTTCCAGTATGCGTTAGAGATATATAAAGTGTTCTTTAGCTTATCTTCAGATACATCATTTTGAGTGTAACTGAGGCCTTCCTTCCGTTTCCTCCTTTCTTCCTTCTCTCTTCTTTCCTAAGTGGTTTGGATATTATTATCTTTGTCTTAAAGAACCAGTGAGTCAGACAGCTACTATGAAGTTGATCTCATTATAAAGAATGTATGCTGGGGCGTTTCTAAGAAATTCAATTTTACATTGCAATGGGGAGTTGATGTTTCCTTGCTTGTGCTTTAGTTTCAAACTTGTATTGAGAGATTTGCCTTAAATTTTTTTTTTTTTTTAATGCTTTGAAATGAGAGTTGTTAAAACTCAATGTAACTTTTAAAAATCTTGATTTCTCCCTAGCTGTGGTTAAGGGATATGACTTAGTATTTCTGTTTTCTTTCATGTGTTATTGTTGATTTTTTAACTTAGAGCAGAAAAGCAGAGACTGAGGAATATATCACTAGTCTGTATGGCAGACATGTAGAGAAGAGTTAAAAGAAGAGGGGCTTGGGAGAAGCAAGCATTTAAAAGACAATAGCATAGCACAGGGAGATCAGCTCGGTGCTTTGTGACCACCTAGAGGGGTGGGATGGGGGGGTATAGGGAGGGTGGGAGGGAAGGAGATGCAAGAAGGAGGCTTTCTTATTCAGATGGTTTTGTCTTGTCTGACTCTTAAGCAGCCTCTGGATTGATTGACCAGGTTATTCTCATATCTCTGCGGCCACCTGGAGAAAGAAATAAGCCAAGTTCTATCAGAAGCAGTCTCCATTCTTTTTTTACTCCTACTTTCATGTTTTTTCTATATGTTTTTTCCCTGTTTATTCACGAATTCATTTAGTAAATTTTTATTGCTTACTTGCTATGTGCCAGACACTCTCTTAGGTGTAGGGTATAAAATGGTGAACAAAAATCAGGAAATCTGCTGTACTGGACCTTACAGTTTATTGCAGAGATAGATCATTAAAAAAAAACAAAACTCTTACAACTAAATGAAAAAATCGCAAGTGCGGCACGTAACTATGAAGTCGAATCTTTGCTATGTGTGAGCAAGAATAGGGGATTTCAGCATGTTAGAAATGGCTTCCTTGAAGAGAAAAATACTTGTTTTAGAATGTGGAGAATAAGTAGATTTAAATCGAAGAGAGGTGGAATGAGTATTCCAGCAGAGGGGACACATGCACAAAGATTCTGAGGCAGGAGAATTCATAGCGTACTTGAGGAACAGAGAAGTCAAGCCAGTGTGGCTGGAGCAGTGTGCATAGGGACGTGGAGGAAAGTAAGTAATGGAGGGAAAAAGGGGAGGAGTCGGTGAACTGGGGGTCCTGATGGTTGGAAGAGGTTACCTGGAAAGTGTTGAGTGAACAGTTTGGAAAGTGAGCAGTTTGGTGGTTGGAGATCAGGATGTTTACCTTCCTGCTTCTGGGGGAGGATGACCAAGTATCAGGGAATGACTGCTCGAGGGGTGACTGAACTGGAATGGAGGTGAAGATCACTGGGGACGAAGAGGTCAAGGAACTGGGAGGCTGTGACCAGTTACCCTTGTGTGTGTGGAAGTAGCCCAACGTGTTGTGTTGGCAGGCTTTGGGTGAAGTAGAAGACCGGCTAGATGCCGAGTCTTTAATAAATAAAGTAGACTGAATGGTTGGGGTGGAGGGAACCGCTTAATCCAAATAACCATTTCATAAGATTTGAATGGTTTGTGTGATAGAGATAGCCTGGAGTTTGAGTGATATTTTCCCCACATTTTCATTATATTTTGGCCAATATATAGATATATCAAAATCACAGCTAAAGGAGTCTCCCCATTTGGCTTGTAAATTCCAAGAAGACGGGAATTGTGTCTGTATAGATCTGTATAGATCTTCTTGTATTACCAAAAGGCAAATGGTAGACATCAATGAATAAAGCATGGTGATAAATTATGAATGAAGTAAATATAACACAGCTGTTTTGGATGGAAGATTTCATTGTTTTTCTTTTCACAAAAGCCTGCACATTTTATGAACTTTCACATGGCTACCTGAGTGACTCTGTGACTATAGTTACCTTTGCATGTACATTTACATAGCAGTCTCATGTTTTTTTCTTTCAGAAGTGAACTTTTTAATCAGAATAATTAATTTTCCTCTGATTCTATGAGAACTTTACCATTGATGCAGATATTCTGAGGAGCCAATTAGTCACATCATTTTAAAAGAGATTGCACAGAGTATACTTTGGTATGACTGGGATATATTTTGTCTGGAAGGGATATTCCCTCTCCCCAAATTCAAGTTTGTCAGCTTTTATCATTCATCTAGCCAGCCAGTCGGCCACCTCTCTGTACCAAGCAGTTGCTTGAGGGACTCAATTGCTTGAGTCTACAGAAGTCTATAAACTATGATTTTAAAGTCAAAAGGAGTATGTTATGTATATGCAAAGGAAAAGACTAGCAAGACCTGCATCAAAATGTAAATAATGGTATATCTGGGTAGTGGAGTTTTTGTTTGTTTGTTTTTTATTTTGGCCACGCTGCACGGCCTGTGGGATCTCAGTTCCCCGACCAGGGATTGAACCCAGGCCACGGCAGTGCAAGCACTGAATCCTCACCACTAGACCACCAGGGAGCTCCCTGGGTAGTGGAGTTTTAAATGATATTTATTTCTTTTAGCTGAAATGTGGTATGTATGTATATATAAAACATGTGTGTGTATGTGTGTGTATGTGTGTATATATATACATATATTTTTTTCTAGTTAGAATCTATCATTTTTATAAGATTTTCTAGAAAAATAATATTGGAGTAAAAGGAACAAGGATGGAGACAAACAAGGCAGGAATAATTAGGCTACGTGAAAAGGAGAAAAGGTTTATTGTGTAGGAGATAGGTGAGTTGTCAAGGGTGGAATATGCAGGGTGTACTATCACCACGTACTCGATTCTACTGCAAGCAGCAGATTCAGGATGCTCTCTTCAGTGGCCTCCGGTCACAGTCCCACACTTCCAGGTCACTTGGCAGAATTCCTAGAGTCTCAAGTTTTAAAGGAGCAAATAGTATGGGTTTCTCCCTAGTGCCTCTGGCGTTTTATTCCCTGGGGAAGAGGTAGCCATTGATTTCTTTTAACTGTGATGCAGAAAACCCCAATAAGCTCCTAGGGCTTCCCCTGCCCCCTTTACAGCTGTTAGGGAGCCATGTTTTGATTCTGATAATACCTGTGGATTAACACAAATCAGAAATTGTTTTCAGTGTCACTCTATCTACAGCAGCTGGGCAGTGGGTCTGTTCATTTCACGTGGGAGTGGACGTTAACTTCACATGTCAATCCAGGACAGGTTTTTGCCTGACAGCTTTAAAGTTTACCACATAGAGGCAAACGTTTTCCTCTTTCAGAGTTTAGAAGGCACCAGAGTCAATTTAGGTGGCATTTAATATGCCTCCTTGTAAACTGTGGGCCTTGGGCCAGGCAGGGTTGCAAAGAGTTCTTGCTTTAGAGCTGGCCCAGTTTGTAATGCCATGCCAATGCCAAACACATGTTCTAAATGATGCAGCACTTACCTGAGACAGAGCATTCTAGGTAAAAGATAAATATTCATTCTCAATGAATGACGAAGGATGACATCTAGAATGACGATAAATTAAGAATACCACTCTCTTAAGTCCAAGGAATTCTGTCCTGCATTTCATATGCATTATACTTTCAGGATCAGAAAGAATAAGATGACACACTTTTAAAGTGTAAGTTATTTAGAAAAATTTTAGGTGATTGGAAAGGACACATGAAATGCTCTCATGTAATGAGAACCTAGACTGTTCTTCATAGCTCTGCTTTCAAAGGAAATTGAACATGGAACTCTGAAAGCAGAGGAATGGGATGTGAAGGAAATAATATTCAGTAAATCCAAGTTCTAGGTGGTTACAGATTTGTTAAAGAAAATATATCTAATCTATGACTATTATATTAAAATATAGTAATTAGATCATTTGCACCCCACTGACACTACCCTTCTCAGCTCCCTCAAACCCACTGTACCTATTCACCTCTGCCCTAGATGAAGTCTTGGTCAGATTTCAGAGCTTTGCAGTTCCTTTTAGTCACAAGAACAGTCTCGTTTCTCAGAAATGTAAAAGTCCTGACCAGTGTAATATTATTTAAAACTTCTCCCCTCTCCCAAGTCAAGCTTGTTTCAGGTTCGAGAGCTTCCATGGCGCATGGAAGGGGTGTGATAACCCAACGCTTTTTGTCACCCCCCTTCCTCTCCCACTCACTGGCCCTCCAGGACAGAGCTGTAAGGATCTGTGCAAGTCTAATTCCAGTGGTACCGTTGTAATCTGCACTGCTGCCATCTGATGGATGCATGATTGCTGACTCTCCCTCAAGGGGCATCTTTGTGGGTTTTTGGACAGTTCCTCCTAGGGACCTCTGTCGGTAGTTATGCTGTTGATGACCATGCTTCCCCTGGCCGGCTGTTTTTAACTGCCTTTCCTGCTCCTGGGCTTCTGGCCTTCCACCCGTGTTGGGATCACATTGCCTCCCCAGGTGGGCCTCTTGGGGATTGCCTCTTGTAAGACAGTCAATCCCTCCTGTGGGCCCACAATCAGTTTTCAGAGAAACATGCATCTTTGTCTGCCATAGGTGGAAGTATGGCCTGATCTCAAAGCACTCCTTTAGCCAGCCACAGTTTTATGCCTTTAGAGTTAGGTTTAAAATAAGTAGCTGTTCTTAAATTTCTCAAAATGTAAGGGATGCACCTCTTCCAGTATTTCTCTGAGTCACCCTGAATTTGGTACCCTTGGGTAAGCTCCATTCCAGCGTTGGGTAGGAGGGGATGCAGGGTGTTCTGACGATTCTTTCCAGAGCAGTTCTCCCTGGTGGTCTCATTACCTGCTCCGATACAGCTGGAAATGAGCAATGGGTTCATGACAGAGATTGGCTTCAACTGAAGTTGAAGTTGGGAAGTACTGAATATATGGTTTTAGCACCCTGTACCTGACAATTGTTTTGTTTTTAGCTTTCAGGATTTCAGCTAAAACTGAGACAATTTCATTTTAATATCTTGTTTCAGTAGTGGTTTTTCTATCTCATTTAGGTGGCTACATTAAACCTCATATTTATGCAGGTAGGAAATAAAAGCATCCATAAAATTCGGTAAACTAGGAATATATGATTAAAATATGTAGAGACAAGAATTTTAGGTGTCTTGAATTTTTTAACTTGGGGAGTACACTTTAATAAATGATAGTTTCACTTTCCTTCTCCAATTCAAAGGCTATTGTTATTACTAAAACCAATAATTCCTAGTTTAATTACTGTTGACAGTTCATGAGTAGCTAGACTATAAGCTACTTTGCCTTAAAAACATCATTCAGTGTCCTGTCTCTGCTTAATAGAAATGCTTAATAATATGTTAATAAAATATGTTGATAAAATGCTTAATAATATGTTAATAATAAATATGTCTGACATAGGAGTTTTTTCCCCTTAACTATAAAAATAAGTTATCTCAAATCTGTAGTATTCTCATAGGATAGAAAGGAATGAGTATAGTTTTTCACATATATAAATTTGCTGTTTTTTGCCCGTATTCCTGGCAGAGCCTCTACTGAAAGCCATTTTTTCCCCCTGATTTTCAACTTGGTGATCTTTTTTCTGTGGTTTGTCATGCACAACCGATGTAATATAAGATGTGTATGGCTATTTAATGACTAGTTTTAATAATATAAATGAGTTTCTATTTACTTAAAGAGGAAAGTTAATACACATTTTGTGTGGTTTTTTAAGTTTAGAATTTAAGCAGTAATTCATCTTTCCCTTTTTTTCGTAAGAATAATAAAGAGTATGGAACCAGGTTTAGTAGGGCCTGAAGCTTATGCAATTTGGGACATTCTCTAAGGAAAAGAAAAGAAAATTATAAATACAGAATTAAACTCAAAATATGTATTTAGAATGAAAATAGTCACAAGAAATTGTGTTTTAGCTGACAGATAATGCAAAGCACAACAAAGTCCAGAAAAATAGCAAAAATAAACCTTGCTCTTTCTTCTCTGTGCACATACTTGCAGGGTGAACTGTAGTACAAGTTTATATCATGATGCAGCTCTGGGGTGTCCCGTCATCCCATGGCAGGCTGGGACGTGGACATACTCCTGGAAACATCCCTACATTGGGATGACTAGCAATAACATAATTATACCCAGAAGTGACTGTAAACCAGGTAAATGTATCATTAAATCCAAACTAAATTGTATCTTCAGCTCAACTTCCCCTTAGCTAGATCTCAAAAATGTTCATGCCCACTTCAGTATCACTCAACACAAGGGGAAGTGTGATGGAGGGAATGGAAAGAAATAATGGTTGTAACTGATGGTGTTAAAATATCTTGTTCTGCAAGTTTTATGAAAACACATGATCATGTAGCTAAGATCCTTTCAGTGGCCTGTGCCTCTGAAAGGCCCTGAGGTTTAAGCTTTGTTAGCTTTGCAGTTATCTCTGGGGGAAACTCATTCACAGAAAAATGGATAACCGAATGTTCCAGATGCTTAAAGGAACCATAAAAATCCATGTTTCTTACATTTCTTTCCTACAGCCTTCTAAATTATTATCCAAAGTTATTCTTTTATTTCTATTTTTAATGTTAATATTAAACTACATAAGGAAGAAGTCCTCTGGAAAACTGTATAAATATTTTATACTTTTCATGTTTTGAATAAATTGTGTTCTTAACTATTAGTAGAACATGTTTAAGAATAGCAAAATATGTTTACCACAATAAGAAAAGCTAAAAAGAATAGCAAATCCCTGAAGTAAATGCTCTCTTGTGTTACTGTGCATCTGCCTGTAAACCATCTAGGCCACTGGAAAAAAATGGTAAAGTGTGGATTGTATATGCTTTGTTTCTCTTCTGGGTCCTTTTAGTCTCTAGGTAGTAAGTTTGAAAGATTTAATGCAACATGTCTCAAGTGATTTAGCTCTATTATGCCTAAACAGGAAATTGGAATTGTGCAGCAAATCCTTCCAAAACAAGTAAAATTACACCTGGGGAGAGTGCTATGGTATAGACCAAATTGTGGAGACTGAGGGCAGAATAACATATTATACAAAATTTATCTCATTGCCTCTTTACAGGAGTATAATTAGAATATTTTTAAAAAATGTGTATGGATTAAATTATTATTATTATTCTTTTAAGATTTTTAAAAATTTATTTATGGCTGCATTGGGTCTTCATTGCTGCGCACGGGCTTTCTCTAGTTGCAACAAGCTGGGGCTGTTCTTCATTGCGGTGCACGGGCTTCTCATTGCTGTGGCTTCTCTTGCTGCGGAGCACAGGCTCAAGGCACACGGGCTTCAGTAGTTGTGGTACGTGGGCTCAGTAGTTGTGGCTCACAGGCTCTAGAGCGCAGGCTCAGTAGTTGTGGCACACGGACTTAGTTGCTCTGCGGCATGTGGGATCTTCCCGGACCAGGGATCGAACCCGTGTCCTCTGCTTTGGCAGGCGGATTCTTAACCACTGTGCCACCAGGGAAGTCCTGAATTAAATTATTGATGTACAATTAAAATTATGCTCTTTACAGGAGTGTACTTAGAATATTTTTTTAAAATTTGTATGGATTAAATTATTGATGTACAATTAAATTATTGATGTATAGATACATGGAAATATCTTTAATTCTTAATATGCATTGACTAATACCCTCGTAACTTGTTTCTGTAGGGATTTGTTTTTTATTGATATATTAACAATCACTTAAGACATAGTAGTTTAAAATGGTGCTATTGACAGACAGTCACCTGTTGTGTGTGAACTCTGTCTGACACCTTGTGTCCTAAATGTCATCTTGGTAAGTTTTGCTCTCCTCCAGTGGACCAGTCTTGACTGTGGCCTGCTGTGGGGACTTTTCCTGGCTGTCTGCCTGTTCTAGATACCACCCTTTTGTTCCTAGACTTCTGGTTTGCTTCTCCTGGTGGGGTCCTCTGGTGACCCTCGCAATACTAGTTCCATGCCCTAGAACGTGCAGTGTGTGATATCTCCACGTCAGCAGAGTGGTAGATACACAGGCAGGCAGAGGTACCCCTCTGAGGCAATGCCATCAGAGGCTGCGAACCTAGGGGGAGATCTGGCTAAGGTCATCGAGTGCTACAAGGGATGTCAGCAGGGCTTCCTGCCCATTCCCCTTTATCATCCAGAGGAAATCTACACTCCAGCAACAGTCTCATTTTCAGTGCTTTGTGCCCTGTGTCTGTTCTACACAATTAAGTTCCTGCTTCCCCTCCCAAAGGATAACAGCTCAGTTCAAATTCCTCAGCCCATCACCTAGAACTAGTGAGAGGCCTACTAAGAGACTGTCCTAAGACTTCTGTTAGGTCTGAATGGAGTGTTCCCATCTCCTCACTACATTTTTGGTAGCTGTGTAGATATTCTATATAATCAGATATTAAACAAACTTTTATATGAAAGTATTTTGTATAAATTACTGTTTACTATTTGCAATTTTATTTTATTTATTTATTTAAAAAATACATTTATTTTTAAATCTTAATACCTTATGGTTGCCATTTTAAAATTTATTTCATTTTCTTTTTTTTTTAAAGACAGTGAAATAGAAAGTCTTTTTATTTATTTATTTATTTATTTATTTATGGCTGTGTTGGGTCTTCGTTTCTGTGCGAGGGCTTTCTCTAGTTGTGGCAAGTGGGGGCCACTCTTCATCGCGGTGCGCGGGCCTCTCACTATCGCGGCCTCTCTTGTTGCGGAACACAGGCTCCAGACGTGCAGGCTCAGTAATTGTGGCTCACGGGCCTAGTTGCTCCGCGGCATGTGGGATCTTCCCAGACCAGGGCTCGAACCCGTGTCCCCTGCATTGGCAGGCAGATTCTCAACCACTGCGCCACCAGGGAAGTCCCTGCAATTTTAAAAGATCTATAACATATTGTATTCTTGTTTAAATTGCTGCTGAACAGGAGCCTTATAAGATAGGGATTTTGTCTTACATTTGAATAATTTTGTTTAAAGCATTATTTTCATAGATACAATGTCATGTCTTTGAACGAATACCATTATTGTGGTGGAAGAGGGAAAATATTTCTCCTGTAGGACAGTGTAAGAATGGTGCTATCAGATTTCACTATTCCTTTACAGATCTAGGAAATAGTCTAAATATATTATCTACCAGCTCCCTCTGAAACAATATAATGTGATATATTATTTATCAGAACAGCATTTATTTTGGTTGTGTGAAATGGATTAATGAAAGAATATCGTTAGTTTCTGTGTAACTGGTTAATTTAATTTGTTTAAAAGTTTTACACTTAGGCAAATAAAAAATGTTTCCTGTATTCTTATTTAGTTTTGAGCTATTTAGAGTATACCATAAAATTGAATAACTATGAGCTTTTGTCCATATTTTACTGTATTGATTTTATCTCTTTCTGACCACTGATATCAGTGGTTCTCCCACTATTTCAGTTGGCCTGAATAGCATAATCAAATGATTTTATGGAAAATCTATTTTCATAGTATATGAGTTCATGTAAAATGAATAATATTTGATGGAATTAATATACTTTTTAATGTATCTTTTAGGAATCTAGTTCTTTTAAAGTTGGACAGATTTTTAGTAATAATAATGATGATACTGTGATTTATTGATTTCCTACTTTTTTCCAAATACAGTGCTTGATGTTAGATATTTTATGCCCATTTGACAGAAGAATCTTTTGAGAGGTCAGGGAACTTTGGCAACCAGATAGCAACTCTTGTCTGCTCTGCTCTGAAACCTGAGATCTTCCTCTCCCTCCAGGATATTAGTGGGCAGCAGAAGTGATGGGAAGTGACCAATACCTGATGTCAGAAAGAATCTAGGTCAAATACATAGTTTAAAAAATCAATTTTATGGTATGGATTAAACATAGTTCAAAATAAACCGGTAACGTGAAAGTATAATATTTAATTATGAATTTTAAAAACCTTTTGTTAAATGAATATGACAGCTTTAAATCCATATACATCATGCTCAGGTTTTATAATGAAGTGAGCCTTTAAATAGTTCCTTTTAACTTACAATGTGGTTTTAAATATGACCTACTTAAGTGGACAGAATTTATATTCCTACCAGAGGAAGGCCTCATTTAGCTAGAAGTAATTTCTCTAACAAGAAAAATGTATTCAGAATGTAATCCCAAGACCTCCAGGAATATGACTTCTATCTAAGTATCCATATTATTATAGGGCTCCAGAATCCATATACTAAAGATTGTACCTTTTATTCAGAGAAGATCTCTTCAGGTACTCACTGCCAGGTTATTTGTGGTGGTTTTATATTTTTATATCCCTGTTGGAGAAATTCAAAGCAATAAGAGATGGCAGCAAAAAAGTGTGAAGAAATTGAAAAGGTATAATAAACAGATGCAGCAATACAAAACGTGCAGTGGTTTATATCCATGTTGTTGAATCTTCCCTCTTCTGAGAATGGATAACCAGCCAGGTTTGGTTTTAGAGGGGGAACAGGAGAGTCTCTTACTTGAGACTCTTGTTGCTTAGAAACCGAACAAATGTGAAAAAAGGTTGAGAATCAAGTTGGGCTGGTTGTAGTGCAGAAGAGAGAGAAGCAGGATTCACATAGGTAGATCTGAGGCATTGACCTCAAACTGGAGCATTGGGCCAGGGAAGAACCAAGGAGATGGGAGCAGGGAAGGCAGTAGCTTAAGCTGGGAAGCCCAAAGGCCAGCAGAACAAAAAGTAATGATGGAATTGGATTTTAAACTTTCCATTTTTATGGGCCTCAGAGATGACTCCTCCATAATTTCTGTATAAGATGATTTTAGGGGTGGAGATGTTTGTAGGAAGGGGGAGCTAGAAGAGTTAAACCCTCTTGGGTGTAGCAAACCCATGTCTTCCTTAGGCTGTATGTTTACACGTTTGTGTGAATGTGCGTGTGCCTGTGTGTGTGTGTGTGTTGTTGTGGAGGGAGAGGTGATAAGTGACCAATTATGACGGAAGGCCAAACTCCTCCCCTGCCCAAACCATCCGTCGGCATTGCCTGTGCTTGCAAGATCATTCCACACGCGGGGACGGGGGCAGATTGGGACACAGGGCAGGGACCTGTGGGCTTTCACACCTCAGCAGCCTCTGAGGGCTTCACTGAAATACTGCAGAGTAATAATGAAAGCTAATAATGATGACCCTATGATGTCAAAAACATTAAATTATATGTCATCTATGTAAGAAAGCAATGACTATTAGATCACGCCCCCTAACACACACACACTCAAGAGGTTAACGTTTTAAAGCTTTATCACTTGCGGGGGTAGTTACTTTTAAAATTTACTTACTGATAAAAACTCATTCCCTGAGGCTGCCAGATAAATAAGTTGTTGCTTTACGTAGCTTTAATGATACTCTTATTTCTTTTCGAAGGTGATTCAAGGCTAGCACTTTAATTTCACTTGTGATCAGAGTTATTTTGCATAAAGATTAAAATTTGACTTGGAACAGGAGTGAAGGATTTGTTTTATTAGGTCCAAATTCACATTTTTTACCTCACTTGAAATAAAATATCTTATTAAGTATCGAAAAGTACCTTAAAGCTGGAAGGAAATAACATTTTCTCAAAATTCTCAGAAACTTTTTAAAAATCCGGAGTTCTCTGTACTGGGTAATACTATTCCCCACTGATTCTTTGTCAAAACTGAACAATAATATATTTTCCTTAAGGCATTTTTATACGGTAAGTCTTCAACCATATATTGCTAACAGCATGTACCTTATCAGGCCTGACAAGATGGCAGCTTGACGGGTTATACTTTTATTCATATAACATTGTGGACTTGAGCTTCAGAGGAAGAATAAAGTGAAACTATTATAGGTTGAGTACTTTAATAAATATTAAATGATAAATGAAGCTGGTTCTACACTAGCTGTAGGGTGTGTGGATAATAAAAGAAAATCTTCAAATGGTGATACACAGTATTATGGATGTCTTTCTTGCCTTTTGTAATCTGTCTTTGCCTCTTACCATTGTAGTTGTAAGTGCTGGGAATGATGAGGTAGGGTGTATGATTTTTTTTTTGCCCACTGAATTAAAAGTAGAGGAAATTTTAAATGTAAAACTAATTTTTCTCTGTAGCAGGATAAATACAGAAGTGCGCTTTGGTAATAATAGGCACTTCATCACTCCTCCTCACCTACCTACTCCCTCCAAAGTCGTGAACTTAATTGAAGCGTGAAGCACGCCAGGCAATATGCATTTCCATTTAATGAAAACTTTAGTTCTGTCATCATGTTTGAGATGTCACAACATGCCCTGATGGAAGAGTGCAGAATGCCTTATGTTTCATAGGAGATCACTAAGTGATGCGATTGTATGGAAGAAAAAGTAAGTGAAGCTGGTTATCAGAGAGAAGCTCTTGAAAACCCCAGTCCTCGTAGTCAGATGCAGTACACACCCTCTAAGATGGCCCCGACGGTCCTTGCTTCCTGCTATTCCTGCCCTTCTATAATTACTTCCCCTTAAAAGTGGGCCAGCTTAGTGACTTGCTTCTAACCAAGCACATATGGCAAGTGTGATATCCGTCACTTCCTGGGGTTAGTCTAGATGAGATAGGGCCTTCCCTTTTGCGAGCAGACTCTTTCCCTTGTTGGCTTTGATGAAGCAAGTTCCCGTGTTGGCACGTGGCAAGGAAGTGAGGGCAGCCAGCGGCCAGCCAGGAGCTAAGACCCTCAGCTCAACAACTCTTGAGGAACTAAATACTGCCTCCAACCATGTGGGCTCAGAAGCAGATCCTTCCCAGTTAAGACTTTCGATGAGACCCCAGCCCTGGCTGACACCTTCACTGCAGCCTTGTGAGAGACCCTAAAGCAAAGGGCTCAGTTAAAATATGCCCAGGTTCCTGACACACAGAAAACGCAAGATTAAAAATACGTACTGTTTTAAGCTTCTAAGTTTGTAGTAATTTTTAATATAGTGATAGAAAACTAATACTTAGGTCTATTAGTTAGCTAGAGGCTGTCATAACAAAGTACCACAGATGAGGTGGCTTGAATGACAGAAATTTATTTTCTCATATTATGGAGGCTAGAAATCTAAGATCAGGTGTTGGCAGGGTTGGTTTCTTCTGAGGCCTCTCTGTTTGGCTTGTAGATGGCCGTCTTCTCCCTGTGTCTTCACATGGTCTTCCCACTTGGCATGTCAGTGTCCTAAACTCTTTAACTCTGTTTCTTTTAAGGCCACCAGTCGTATGGCATCGGGGTCTACCTTAATGACCTCATTCTAACTTAATTACCCCCTTTAAAGACCCTATCTCCAAATACAGTCTCATTCTGGGGTACTGGGGGTTAGTTCAGCATATGAGTTTTACAGGGACACAGTCAGTCCATAAGAATAGGCTATATAAAATTCTATAATTATGTTTATCTCTTTAGCTAAGACACTATACCACTCACTTATTGTCCAAAGGTCTTTTGCTACCTTGTTTTTCTTTATTTTCACATGATTATATATGTATTAGATGATGTATAGCTCACATGGTTTAGCATATATATTTGCATTTTGCTGTCTCCATAACAAAATTATAATTCCTATAAGCATGTATTTTTTCATATGCTTTACATAGGCTACTTTACAGTATTTAAGATGGTGTTAGATACATTTTCAAAATCTGGTTTAACATTTTGTGTCTATTTGTATATTTCTAAATAACAGTATTCTAGAAGTAGCTTGTCTTAAGAATGAAGACTGTTGGCAGGGCAGGCATAAAGATGTAGACATAGAGGATGGACTGGAGGACGGGGAGAGGAAACTGGAAGCTGGGGCGAAGTGAGAGTAGCATCAACATGTATACACTACCGAATGTAAAATAGCTAGCTAGTGGGAAGCAGCCGCATAGCACAGGGAGATCAGCTCGGGGGTTTGCGATGACCTGGAGAAGTGGGATAGGGAGGGTGGGAGGGAGGGTCAAGAGGGAGGGGATATATGTATGCATATGGCTGATTCACTTTGTTGTACAACAGAAACTGACACAGTATTGTGAAGCAATTATACTCCAATAAAGATCTATTTAAAAAAATAAAAATAAAAAAGATTTAAAAAAAAAAGAATAAGCTTTGGGGATCCCAGAGGGAGTAAGACACAGGACCCACCCTTAAAGAATTTACGCCCTCATGAGGAAGCTATAAGGGCTTTCCTTCCATGAAATTTGAGGTCATTCCAAAATATTTTGCAGACTGTGGAAGGAAAGGGTCTGACTCTCAATGATTTAACAAACATGGATACCATTAAAATATTTGACTTCTTAAAAAAAAAAAAAAAGAATGAAGACTGTTAAAAAGATAGGGGGTTTGAAGAATTTATATTTATTTGAAGTGCTTGTAGTTCTAGATGGTAAGGCCAGAGAATATCTGTCTTTATATTTGGTAATCCAGGTATAATGGATATACTGTTAGATCCTATCCAATACTATACTGATTCTTTAAAACACTATTTCATTTTGAGCTATCTGTAACACTATATATGTTTAAAATATTTTCCTAAATTGTCAAAAAAATAAGTATTATTATGAAATAGTTCTTTATAATGTATACCAGTGGTTCTCAAAGTGTGGCCCATAGACCCAGGAGTCCCCAAAACCCTCTTAGGGGATCTACAAGGTCAAAACTATTTTCATAATAAAACTAAGACATTATCTGCCCCTTTTTTGGTATGCGTTGACATTTATACATATTACGCAAAAGAAATAGTTCATAAAATTGCCGAGGCCTTTGCATGAATCAAGGCAGTGACATCAGACTATACTATTGGACTCTATTTTTCAACAACATGCACTCATAGACCAAAAAAAAAAAAAACTCATTTCACTTAAAATTGTACTTGATGAACCAATTAAAATTATTACTGTTATTAAATTTTGACCTTCCATCACACATCTCTGGAACATTCTGCATGACTCAGTGGGAAGAATGCATAAAGCACCTCTATTCCATATTAAAGTACAATGATTATCTCAAGGAAAAACACCTGCACAGTTGTTTGAGTTGGAAGCTGAATTAGCTGTTTTTTCATGGAACACCATTTTTATTTGAAATAACAACTGAACAGCTAGCTATGATTATTCAGATTTAGGTTTTCGACAGACATTTTCTCAAAAATGAACAAAGTGAGCCTATCGCTTCAAGGAAAACAACGGATAGCATTTATTGCCAATAACACAGTTCAAGCTTTCAAACAAAAATTAGAATTTTGGAAAACTTGTATCTGCCCGTGAGAACTACACTCATTCCCAAATTTAAAGAATTTTCTGACGAGATTAATGGTGATATTAACAGTTGTTACTTTTCTGATAGTGTGTAATGAAATGTGTCAGCAAAAACTATATAACATACTGAACCAATATTTTCCAGATGACCACTGCATCATATTTTAAAATTATGCCTGAGTAAAAGACTCAAAGTGCAAGAAAGAACAATGGATTTTAATGTAGCAGGGTAAAATTTTATTACATTGGACAATATACAGTGTTGAAAATAAATTTGACTTAAAGTTTATAACTTCATTGTTATGATTCATAAAGTTTATTGATAAGGTTTCAGGTTTCACATTGCAACTAACCTTTAAGAAACTACGATTCATGGAGTTTTGGTATAATATTAAAGAATAACATCCACAATTATCTGAAAAAGCTATTACGACACTTCTTCTTTGTCCAACTATGTAACCTTGTGAGTCAGATTCTCTTCATATACACAACATATTGCAGCATATTGAATATAGAAGCAAACACGAGAATACAGCTGTTGTCCATTAAGCCAGACATCAAAGAGATTGGAAAAATTTAACAGTGCCACTCTTCTCACTTTTTTTGGAGGGGAGAGGGGAATATAGTATTTTTCATGAAAAATATGTTACTGTGCTGGAGTTGGAAAACCAGCATTTTGCTACCATCATAGTAAAGACTGGTTCAGGCAAGAATCATCACTGATGCTAAATCTAGGGGGAAATTTTTATGAAGAGCAAGATGTTTTCATGGTCTTAAAATGTCTTCCCACATACTTGTTAGTTATAAAGGAAAATTAAAAAGATAACTATTTAGCAAAGAAATTCAACAGCACCTTGACCTGTGATCCAAGTTATCATCGCTTTTGAGGAGCAGTTGGACAATGTGTATCTCCAGATGTGATAGCCTGAGAAGGATAATGTTCTAGCTGAGAACACATAGCTGAGAACACATGTTGTAGCTGCAAACACATAGCCTCAATCAAATCATGAGTAAGCATTTGACAAAACCAAAATGAGAAATAGTCTCTTTAAAAAATAGACATGATGGTATTCTTCAAAAATGTCAGGTCATTAAAAGACAAAGGGAAACTGTGGAAATATTCCAGATTAAAGGAGCTAAAGAGAAATGACAACTAAATGCTGTATCTGACCCTAGACTGGATCCTGCATTAAAAGGAGAAAAATGCTATAAAGGACATCATTGGGTTAAATTGAGAAAATTGGAGTGTGGATGGTAAATTATTGTCTTAATGTTAAATTTGCTGAAGTTGATAACTGTACTATGATTGTAAGAGAATATCACAATTCTTAGTAATACACACTGAAATTTTAGGGGTAAAGGACCTTGATGTTTATAACTTACCTTCAACTGGTTCATTAAAAATTATTTTGGGGGCTTCCCTGGTGGCGCAGTGGTTAAGAATCTGCCTGCCAATGCAGAGGACACGGGTTCGAGCCCTGGTCTGGGAAGATCCCACATGCCGCGGAGCAACTGGGCCCGTGAGCCACAACTACTGAGCCTGCGCGTCTGGAGCCTGTGCTCCGCAACAGGAGAGGCCGCGACAGTGAGAGGCCCGCGCACCGCGATGAAGAGAGGCCCCCGCTCGCCGCAACTGGAGAAAGCCCTCGCACAGAAACGAAGACCCAACACAGCCATAAATAAATAAATTTAAAAAAATTATTTTGGGTATAAATATAAACATTTATATTTATATATACATGTGTGTCAATTAGATAAATATATGTATACATATACACGAACATATACAGGGAGGGAGAGAGTGTAAATGATGTAAAAAATGGGTAAAATGTTAATAATGTGTCTGAATAAACAGTACACAGGTGTTTTTTGTACTATGCTTTTTTAAAATTAATTTTTATTTGAGTATAGTTGCTTTACAATGTTGTATTAGTTTCTACTGTACAGCAAAATGAATCAGTTATATATATATATATATATATATATCACCTCTTTTATGGTTTTCCTTCCCATTTAGGTCACCACAGTGCATTAAGTAGTTCCCTGTGCTATACAGTATGTTCTCATTAGTTACCTATTTTATACATAGTATCAATAATGTATATGTGTCAATCCCAATCTCCTAATTCCTCCCCCCCCCCTTGGTATCCATACATTTGTTCTCTACGTCTGTGTCTCTATTTCTGCTTTGCGTATAAGATCATCTATACCATTTTTCTAGGTTCCACATATATGCGTTAATAGATGATACTTGTTTTTCTCTTTCTGACTTAACTTCACCCTGTATATGACACTCTGTACACGCTGTATGACACTCTCTAGGTGCATCCACATCTCTACAAATGACCCAATTTCATTCCTTTTTATGGCTGAGTAATATTCCATTGCATATATGTGCCACATCTTCTTTTATCCATTCCTCTGTTGATGGACATTTAGGTTGCTTCCATGTCCTGGCTATTGTAAATAGTGCTGCAATGAATATTGGGGTGCATGTTGTACTATTCTTATTCTTTAAATTTTCTGTAAGTTTCAGTTTTTTCCAAATAAAAGTTTAAAAGTTAAATGCAGTCACTTATGTTAATGTAATGGGTTCATTATTGTTTTTAAGTGAATTTATGAATATATGTTTAAAGTTTGCCTCAATTTTATTTCTAATAAAATAAACATTAATAGATCTAATCCACATAAACAAAGGCTTCGGGGGGGGGGGGTCCTTGATAATTTTTAAGAGTGTTAAGGGGTTCTGAGACCACAGAGTTTGAGGACCATTGGCATAAACTGTGTGGGTTGTTAGGTAGGTGCCCCCCTCATTCTCTTAAGGCTGTTTTATGACACTAGTTAATGAGAGCAGATTTGGTAGATGCCACTTATGAATATTATAATCTTAACCTCTCTCTGCCTTAGTTTTTGTACTTGTAAAGTAGGGATAATAATATTGCCTATCTTAGAGGGCTATTGTAAGGTTTAAATCATTTCCTCTATGTAAAGGCTTTCAATAAGGACCACACTCTACAGTACTGTTCTTTTATTGGCAACATGTATTTCTGCGGTGTTCTTGCCTCTCTCTGCCATTTATTTTGTGTTTTGGCTAGTGATTTTGGTTATAATTATGTGCATATGAACTACTACAAAGAAACCAAGAAGAGTATCAGATGATTTTTTAAATGCAAGTTTACCGTAGTCTGTGCCCCTTCAAGGAAATGGTTAGGGAAACACAGCAGGGTGGAGACGAGCAAGCAGTTTGGTGTTTGGAGAGTTCTTGATATATGGAAAAGCGCCATATGTCTAGAAAGTTGGACCCAAAATTGTGGGAAGAGTATTTGATAGAAAATATGACGGGACAGGGAACACTTTGTTGTTAGGGATAAACTGGGATTAACCTTATTTAGCAGTGGTTCCATTGGCATTCCATTTGCCAGATAGGTATCCTTTGCTTAAATGTGTATGTCTATATTGGCGTATTTAAGTTGTTGTAACAGTATATACCTAGGGTAAGGATAAGAAAGAATACTATTGTTTTGTGCCATTTTTACTGTTTTCCCCAGCAAAAGTCTGAATTCAGCTCTGTTTTATGCCTCATTCTATCAAGCTTCAAGCAAATAAAAACAGATTGTTGAACTATTGTGTTCACCTAATTCCAAATTCAAATGATGACTTTAAAAAAAAAAAAAAAAAGAAACCAAAGGATAAGTAAATGTGAAGGCTTTATGTCATTTTAATATGCTGTTTATTGTCATTTAATCTCTTTTGCTAAATGCTGTGATTTATTTTTCTATTTTTTTTTTAATAGATCATCAGAAACTGGAAAGGGAAGCTAGAATCTGCCGTCTTTTGAAGCACCCCAATATTGGTAAGGACATGTTTTCAGTATATTTTAAATATTAACTAAAATTTTACATTATGTAATTTTACCACAATTTAAAAAATATTAATTTAATAAACTAGAATATTTGCAATTAACAAATAGGTTCCTAACTTTTGATCTTGGTTACATTTGTTTCTTCAAAGTTTTTTAAGTTTTTCAAAAGATAGCAGTTCTTTCTTACAAACACTTTAAAAATAATATAGGGTATTACTAGTTGAATAGTGCTTTTATGTATCTTTAAGGATTGTTCAGCTGCTGCTACTGAAGTGCAGAGAGACAGAACTTAGGCCATTATATTAGTCACCTAAGTTACTTTTCACCTATCCTGTAAAATGTTTATCTCGTAATCACTGATTCTATTCAAGAAACTAGTAAAATTGTTTTAGAATATTATCCCTCATGAATATAATAGCATGATAATGTTCAAAACTGAAAAATGTTGATGAATATAAAACAAATGCAAGAAAGAAACAAAGGAAAGAAGAAGCTATATTCTGTGACAATAGTTTTATTTTCGAAAAATGTTACTGTCCCAGCTCTGTCAGTTCTACTGTCAGCCAAAGTATTTCTGACATGCAAGGTGTGAGAGAGGGAGTAATCATGAAGTAGAATTAGCAAAATCATTCACTGAGAAGGTTTATATTTCTCTGTTTTTATGTATAGGGCCATTCAGTGTCTATTCCTTCCCTGAAGTTTATAGTATCCTGCATTTTGTGGGTTACTTAAATAGACACTAACAAGTAAATCTGATGCATTAACAAACTAACAGCTGTCTAATAAGTGCCTTCTGGTTTAGAGAGAAAACAAAACAACCTCTGAAATGTAAATATACCTTTTTATAAGTATTTTACCCTGATAAAAGTCTATGGCATTTCTTGGTTGGCTGTATTATTTTCCTAGGGCTGTCATAACAAAGTACCACACACTGGGTAGCTTAAACAGAGAAATGTATTTTCTCATAATTCTGGAAACAAGAAGTCTGAGGTCAAGGTGTAGGGAGGGTTGGTTTCTTCTGAGACCTCTCTCCTTGTCTTGTAGGTGGCCATCTTCTCCTTGTGTTTTTACATGGTCTTCCTTCTGTATGATGTCTCTTTTTTAATTTCTTCTTCGTGTAAGGCCACTAATCATATTGGATTAGGGTCCATCCTAATGACCTCGTTTTAACTTAACTACTCTTTTAAAGACCCTAGCTCCAAATATAGTCCCATGCTGAGGTACTGGGAGTTAGGATTTCAACGTGAATTTTGGAGGGACACAATTCAGCCCATAATATTGACTAAAGAGAAATTATACAATAATGACCCACTATATTTCAAAGAGTGCTTTCCTTGCTCAGGTTTAAGATAAAATGCAATTTTAGTTTACTGAACTTGTTATTCTTATGAAGGAGAGTTTTTTTTTGCTTGTTCATTTTGTTTTTAATCAGGATCCTTCTATGAAACTCAATTTTTTAAAAAATAAATTTATTTTATTTTATTTATTTTTGGCCGCATTGGGTCTTCGTTGCTGCACGCGGGCTTTCTCTAGTTGCGGCGAGTGGGGGCTATTCTTTGTTGTAGTGTGCAGGCTTCTCACTGTGGTGGCTTCTCTTGTTGCGGAGCATGGGCTCTAGGTGTGTGGGCTTCAGTAGTTGTGGCTTGCGGGCTCTAGAGCGGAGGCTCAGTAGTTGTGATGCACAGGCTTAGTTGCTCTGCGGCATGTGGGATCTTCCTGGACCAGGGCTCGAACCCATGTCCCCTGCATTGGCAGGAGGATTCTTGGGAAGCCCTGAAACTCAATTTTTATAGATAATGAAAGTAGTTGCCTCCATTTCCTCTAGCAGACCACAGTCAAACCAAAGAAACCCAAAGTAAGACAAGAATGATTTTCGTTTTGACACCCCATGCAGAATAACCTTCCCAAAAAAGGGGAAGTCGTACACCGGGGAAAGTTCTAAAGTTTTGTGACATCACACCATCAACACACTCTGACACAATATAGGATTTTTTCAGGGCTCCATAGCAGCCAACGTCATAGCTCCTTGGTTGCCTCACTTGAGGTTTTCTTCTCTCTCTCAGGTCGTTTGAACTCTCAGACCCATTTCTAACCACAAGAGAGATTTTTAGTGATCCTATACTTCAGGGTATAAATCACAGATATATTAAACTTCTAAGACACAATCTCAACCATAACAGCGGCAAATTCACTCATATCATTCATTTACTTAACAAATTAATCTTCTGGGAATATAGTGGGGGACTTCCCTGATGGTTAAGATTACACACTTCCACTGCAGAGTGTGCGGGTTCGATCCCTGGTTGGGGAATTAAGATCCCGCATGCTGCCCGGTGCAGCCAAAAAAAAAAATATTGGTTTGTTTTCATAGTATTCTGGGAATATGGTGGGAACACAACAGGCGAATATTCCTGCCTTGCAATGGAGCTTGCATTGTTGGGGTAGACAGAGTGTAAACAAAGTATAGGATGTTAGATTGTGATAGTTACTAGGAGAGAAAACAGGGAAAGGAAACAGGTATGTTGGGGGATTACATTTTAAATAGTTGATCAGTATAACTTTATCGAGAATGAAACTTGAGTGAAAACCTAAAAAACAGGAGGACGCAAGTCATTTGGCTCTCTGGGGAAAAAGAAGCTTTCCAGGCAGAGGGAACAAACTGCCTTTGTAAACAGGCCCTGAGGCAGGAGCTTGCCCAGTGGATTCCACCAAAGCTTTTTTTTTTTTTTTTTCCAATTGGAGAAATGAGGATAAGTTGTTTTTCATTTTATCTTAATCGATGGGTCTTCATGTCATGTAATGTGACAATGTTGTATTTACTCATGTAAAGAAAGATGATGAGACAACAACAACGGTAATGCCATACAGTAGTAAGCAGCTGCAAACAAAGGTGCGCTTCACAGATCGATACCACAGTGGACATCTGTGGGTGAACTGGGACGGGCGTGCAGTGAGCGGAACGTGGCTGTTCCTGTGGAGGTCTTGGTGCTGTTGACACTTCCACAGGGATCACTCGCACTTACTCGCTGCTAGTTCAGATTATGAAGGAAGACAGCATTTGGTCTTGACTTCCCTGAAGTAGATAGTCTGATATCTAAAGAATATAAGACTCTTATCCTCTTCTTCTGTTCTGTTATTTGCTTGGTTTTCTTAAAATCTGTCAGGTTTTAGAACTTCAAGGAAGGAAAGACTATTTTTGTCAATATTTTCCCCTGTGAAAATTGGCTTGTTACATTTTTATTTTTTTGTGTCTCTCTCGGCACAGAATCGATAATCTGAGAATTTACAGGGAGTAAGAGGTTTCTCCCGAAGAAACATATTAAACCAACTAAAAGTGGTCGTTCACTAAACCACTTTCTTTTCTTCAGTGTTTTTTTTTTTTTTAATGTTTTTCTGATTTTCAAAGTAATATACACATTTAGTGGAAAATTTGGAAGACACAATCACGTATGAAGAAGAAACTAGAGGGAACAATTTTTAATATTTGTTATAGTCATTTCTGCCTTTTATAATAAATCTATGTATATTGCTAATTTTCAGCATTCTCTTGTGTGCATTTTCATAACTCTTTAGATAAACCATGAAAATATAAATTTTAATTGTCTAACTCCACAATATATTTTGAGTGTGTAACCAATGCCAGGCCATGTTCTAGGCTCAACACACTGGTGATGAAGCAGCAATCAAGAGAGACAGTGTTCCTGCTTTTCCCAAGCCTTGCACCCTAGTGTAAGGAGATAGGCCATAAACAAATAAACCATTGTCATAATGTCATAGGGATTGGTTCTGTGCAGAGAATTAAAAATAGGGTAATTTGATACCAGGGCATTGGGTGGCTACTGTGAAAGAGAGACAGAATCAGTAAGTAGTTAAAGGCGACAGATAGATTTTATTCAATATTACTGGAGTTGGAGAAAGAGCTGAGCTGAATTCCAGTTATAACAAAGACAGCTGGAGATTTTATGGCCAAGGAGCAGAATGAGAGGTCAGTGGGTAGAAAATTATTAAGAGGAGATATCAAAAGTAGGGGGATTCTTTTGAAAATGGCCTAGAATAACAAGACTCTTATTAATGGCATACCAAGAATTTAGATATCAAGGAAGGGTGACGAGGAACTTGATCAGATATCAAGGGTGAGCAAAAATCAAGAGTGGGAGGGTGACTTAGCGGGAGTCGTTGCTAAAACTAGCTTCGGCAGTCGAGGACAGGGCCTCAAAGGACAAGACTTAGCTGAAAAGAGGGCTTAAAGGAGCCTCTTTAAAGTTTGGTCAAGGAGAGAGTCTTTGTCACTACTTTAGAGTGGCTTGTCTGGCACAGTATGTATGCGGAGGTCACACTTAAACTGATATCTAAATGACAGGAAGAAACCGTCCCGGGAAAGCTCAGGGAGGAAGGGTTGCAAGCAGAGGGAGCTTCCCTTGTTAGGGGAGGAGTTGGGGACCAGCGGGTGCCCTGCCCTGGGTGAATGGGAGGAGATGACCTGAGATGAGTCAGAAGGACAGGTAGTACCTGGTGGTAGGGCTTTGTAAACCGGGTCAGTGTGTTTGGGTTTTAGTCTAAGTGCAGTGGGAAGCCAGTGGAAAGATCTTAAGCAAGAGGAGCGTGTCTCAGTCTGATCTGCTCTGTCTGCAGTGTGTGAAATGGGTTGTAGTCACCTGAGCAGAGTCAGAGACCGTAGTGCTCCACCAGTTCATCAGGATCTAGTTTTTATCACCTCCATCTTCTTGGGTAAGAATTGAAATAGCTCCAGGGTGGCACTCTTCTCTGTGTGGGCCACATAGTCTCTGAAAAGCACCATGTATCTTTTTGCTCCACAAATTTGAAAGTGCAGGCAATTTCCTAAGCAGCTCCATCTTTCCTCTGCCTTTGGAGCAGCTAGTCAGACAATTTTGTTTGAACAGACTGGAAGGAGTGTAGCTAACTCTAAACTAACATTATGGTGCTGATGAAATTTGGAGAGAACATCTGACCTCATGCTTCTGTTAATTAGCTTGTTTTGATCATTATGTTCATCTTTTATTTGAATAAAATGGCTTATTTTCTCTTGAGGTATAAACAAATTCGTGGTAAATGAGATAGTTTGAGCTGTATGTCAGCATATTTACAAAATAAGGGGAAAATACCTTTAAGGTAGAGAAATAAAATACTTAAGGTAATATCCAAATTGTTGTCAAAATTATTCTGTATTTCCATTGTTTTTGTGCTTGATCTTTAATAAGCATTATTACTGAGGAATTTATTGAAACCTATAGTGGAGCCCAAATAACTAAAAACAGTAAGGAAAAACTAAGAAGACAGGCAAAACACTAAGTTCAACTATAGGAATCTGAAAAGAAGTAGACTGGGGAAAGAAAAGAAAAAATATCAAGAGCTTTGATCTAACGAATTTGATGTCCTAAGTGAGAAAATACCTACTTATAATCCTTTATTTTCAAGATCAATATTTGAGACAACTTTGCAATTGGCGGTATGAAAAATTTTGTTACTGGGTTATCTCATTCTCTAAAGACTTGAATTTACAGTTTGTGTAGATGTTGGAAAGAGCAAGATAGTTTTTTGAAAGTTTGCCGAAACCTTTATATTTGTAGAAGATCAGTATCACCTTTTAAGGTAAGCCTTTACTGATAAGGCTTACCTTATCAGAGAGCCAATAGAAGGGCTGTGTGGTCTTTTAAAATCTAGTCTGTATTAGTGCCCCTGGAACCCCTAGTACAATGAGTTAACCTTCCTGAGAGCATATTCTCTTAATGATTACATCCTTTCTACTACCTCTCACAGCTACTACCCTAAACACATAAACACGATCACTCATATGTTATTATAAAGTGCAATAGAAAATTAAAGACGTGGTATTAATGGAAAACTCTATAGACTCAGTGGACCCCACTTTATTCTACTTCTGACACTGGTCTGTTCTGTGAACTGCTGAAGCACATCCCATCTGCTCATTAACTTCTAGCTGTTTTCGTTGTAAAGCAGAGAAAAATTTGATCACTTTATTTCCTTCTGAGAATTATTAGAGTTAAATAATGCATCGTATCATTTTGGTGAGGAGTTAATAAACTTTGGAAGATATTGAATGTAAATAAACAGCTGAATAAATTATTAGGGGGCATTACTCACCAAGTAGTACCTAACTAATCATTTTTATTTATTTTTTAATTGAGGTATAGTTGATTTACAATATTATGTGTTTCAGGTATACAACATAGTGATTCACTTTTCAAAGGTTATACTCCATTTATAGTTATTCTAAAATATCTGCTATAGTCCCTGTGCTGCACAATATATCACTGTAGCTTATTTATTTTATACATAGTAGTTTTTACCTCTTAAAACCCTACCTCTGTCATGCCCCTTGCCCCTCCCCACCCTGTACCGGTACCCACTAGTTTGTTTTCTATATCTGTGAGTCTGTGTCTGTTTTGCTGTATTCACTAGTTTGTTTTATTTTTTAATTTCATATATAAGTGATTTTATACAGTTAATTAATCATTTCTTGATGTTTAGTAGTTTCTTCCTGGGAGGTGGGGAAACTCAATAGTGGGAAAACATAGTTCAGAAGCTGTTATGTATTATGTATATGGTATATACTGTATATATATATATTGTATATAATGTTATGTAATATATATTATATATAAATAATCAGAATCATAATATTGCAATAAGTGAGATCTCATAGATTATCTAGTACAAACTCAATTTTTTTTTGTTTGTTTTAATAATTAGGGAAAGTATCCTCAATAAAGCTGGGGGAAAAACTTTAAAAAAATAATTAGGAAAACTAAAGTTTTCTGAATCTATATGACTTATCCAAAGTCATAATTCTTTAATGACATTTCCAAACCTAAATTCTTAATACCCTCTCTATAAAAGAGGTACTGATGTTTAGGGAAGCTGACTTCCAGCAATAAGGTTGAAAAGGCATTGGTATCCGTGTTCCCTTTCAAGGAGAGTTTTGAAGTTGTTTTTGGTTCAATCAATCCTCTCCTCATATAGGATAAACATTAAGTTAAAAACTACTAATCCTAATACAAGAAAAGAAAACTTTATAAGTTTTGGAGAACGTAATACCTTATATATTAACCCTGATATGGAACCATTATATTTCTGAAAGATGCTCCGATTGAACAAGTTTTATAGTTTGACATATATAACAATACATGAAAGTACATACACTGACAGGTAGAGCTTAAAGAATACATAAAGACTTTACTTTCTATATAAGCAGTTTTCCCATGCCTGTGAGTGATAATTTATGGTATCTAGGATATATATAATTTCCTTTTCCTAAAATGTAAAACTGGAAGAGCCCTTAGGAATTATCTAAGCCCAATATAGGTTTTACAGTAGAGATTGGAGGTAATATGCACAAGGTCACACACAGATCTCCAAAGAGATGAAAAATGTGCTTATTACCTCATTTTGCATGTACTGTCTCTTCTTTTACCTGATCTTGGAGGCATGGTGTCATACTGTAAAAGTAATATTTGAACCTCAGTTTTAGATCTCCCTAGGCTTTGCAGAAATTTCTTGGGTCAAATATCATCCCTCTAATTTTCACAAGATAAAATTGACAGTCATTGTTTGTTCTTTGATTTTAACAAAATTTTACCCTTTTATTTCACTCTGCATACAGTCCTCTTCCAGGTTCCTAGAATTTATAAGGAATCAATCCAATCACATTGTATAAGCTTAACTTCAATAAATATTGATCTTAAATATCCCCAGTAGTTATCAGATGATTAAATTGCCTTAAATGGCTATTGCTACAAGATTTCAGTTTTGAACCCTTTGAAAGAGAGAGTCACATGGGAAAGAACAGTTAGTGTAAGTAAATGTTATCTGATATGCCAAGAAAACAAAGCTAATGTTTTTATGAATGACAGTCAAAAGTCTTTGTCAGTGTTGTGAGAAATCCAACAACCTTCTAAGGGAGTGATAATTAAATAGTTTTTCTCTATGACCTTCTTCATTTTTGGCATTTATGCCTAATATTCATAACAGTTTATAATTACACAAGAATATGTAATTTTTATTGTTCAACAACTTTCTCTAGTGCCTCTCCAACAGATTAAAGGTAATTTAACGCTATTCAGTAGTAAAAAGCAAAGTACTCTTGTTTTATCTTCACCTTTTATTTGATTAAATCTCACCTCTCTTTCTTGATTATTTGGTGTGAAGGTTAAATTACTTCTTAGAATATCTTACTGTCTGCAGAATTGATTATCCTCTTCTAACAATATGAGAAGTAGCACGAAGAAATTATTTTTTCTCCCAACAAATAAATATTTTCAAAAATACTCATTATTATCTACTCTAGCTTTTTCTTTTTTCTTTTCTTTCTTTCTTTCTTTCTTTTTTTTTTTTGTTCATTTGCTATGGTGCCAGTAATACACCCTTTATAATTCTTGGTTGAAAGTTAAATTCAGAATCTTTTTAAGTAAACAACTTACAGTAGAAAGATGAAATATAGATGTAAAAACCGTAGATTCAAGACAATATTTTAAATTCTCTTTTAATTAGTGAGTTTGGATCTGAGTCCATTTGTTATTGGTTCCTTTGTAAATTATTTTTTCCATATATCAAATGAAAAAGCCAGTTCCTGAGTTACGCTAAAAGCAGTTGGATTTTATATGAAATAACAGAGAAAAACGGTCCTTTCACAAATGAAGGACAGTTTGTGATTGAGACTTACTGGGTAGTACGCTTTGATCTACCCATGCATAATGGTTACTCACATGTATCTCCTGATTTTTCTACTAAACCTATTTTATGTCCATCTTGTCCTGTCTTCCCTAGTTTCAGGGTAGAACCCCCCTAACAGAGTATCGGAAGTTTATAATAGTTTCTTGGGCTCAGAATTATGTCCTAAACTAAAACTTGAAAGGAAAATAATACCAAATATTACTTGCACCTTTTTCTTTGTTTGTTTGCTTTACTGAGGCTTGAGTTGTGCACAATCCTCTCTCCTCTCCCTTACCTCACCACAGGCAAGACAGGCTTCTGCAGTCAGGAAGCCCTGAAAAGAGCTCGTGAATCTTTTAATCACTTAAAAATCATTGCTCTTTTCCCTTTCTTCTGATAGCTTTGATAATAAAAATAAATTTAGGTATAGTAAGCTATTGTGTTAAGATTTGAAGATGGGCTGAATAAAAGAAGAAAAATTCCAGTGAACTTTGTCACTAGAATTAATAACAAAACTGTTAACTGTGTTATTATTGTAACGGAAAGTGAGGTCCGGCTGCTCGCTGCTCAAAAGCCAATAAAGAGGCCAGGCTGGTGGAAAGGAAAGTTTGCCTTATTTTGGATGCCAGCAACGGGGGGGGGGGGGGGAGGGGGCACGGACGCCTGTCCAAAGGCTGACTTCACCCCCGCCCCACCACCAATCAGGGGGCAAGTGCTTTTACAGACAAAGGGACGGGGCGCCACGCAGAAACAGCACAGTCAGCTGCGACAGTCATCTTGAATTGCTCATCGGTGGTCTGACCAGCATCATCTTGATCGTTTTAGGGACAGGAGTCTTCAGTTCCAGATTTAGTTTGTTTCCATCTCTCTGAGGCCAGTTCTCGGAATCGTGGCAGCTTATGTCATGGCTACAGCCTGGTCATCATGTAGTTAACTTCTTCCGCCTGGTGGGGATTTCAGTATCTATAAGACAGCTCCCAGGATATGGCTCCGAATATTATCTATAGCCCTTGAGACGGAACTAAAGGTCCTTGACTATGCTTCATAACTCAACTATTAATTTTTGGTCTCCTTTGACTGTTTTCCTTTGTTTCTGCATTTTCTCACTTCTCTGATTAAACTTATTCTTTGGCTAAAGTTTCTCCACAGACAAAAGGCAGGCTGAGGACATGGGGGGGCGGCAAGGACCATAGGGTCCTGCTCCGCTTCATTATCAGGCACCGGTCTAAATGCTCTCCAGGCATACAGTCTTTTAATCCACAATACAAACAAGTGCCGTTCTTATCTCCGTTTTACAGGCCAGGAATCTAAAGCCCAAAGAAGTTACACAATTAACTAAAGTCATACAGCTAGTAAGTGGTCAAGCTGGGATTCAAACCAGCACATTCTACTATCACAATCCATGCTCTTCAGCATACACTGTATGGCCTCCAGTTGCTGTGTAACTTTGGATTACTCACACTGTTGTTTAATAAGTAGAGAAAAGAATCTCAAAGTTTTATGAAGATTGATTAAACTAAAAGTAGACTAAGACCCTTTTCTAGAGATATAGTATAATTTTACTATTTATCTTTAGTTCTAACTCCAGAGGTGAAATATCATCATGAGATTATTGAAACACTCATAGAAAATAACAGATATGATAGAATTAATTATATTTTATTAACAGTGAATTTTAGTATTTGGTGAAAAATCTTTTCAGTGGTCATATTTGATCCTGCATTATGTATTTACTTGCTATGCAAGACAATTTTTTACTCTCCTGTCTTATGGTTAAAGAAAATGAAGTATTTGTCAGAAAACAGTGAAGGTTTAAGGAAACAAACCAACAACGGTAATTAAGGTGATGTGTAACATGACAAAACAAATTTTTTTAAAAATAAATTTATTTTATTTTATTTTTGGCTGTGCTGGGTCTTCGTTGCTGCGCATGGGCTTTCTTTATTTGCTGCGAGCAGGGGCTACTGTTCGTGGTGGTATGTGGGCTTTTCACTGCGGTGGCTTCTCGTTGCAGAGCATGGGCTCTAGGTGCACGGGCTTCAGTAGTTGTGGCACGTAGGCTCAGTAGTTGTGGCTCGTGGGCTCTAGAGCACAGGCTCAATAGTTATGGCGCATGGGCTTAGTTGCTCCGCAGCATGTGGGATCTTCCCGGACCAGGGCTCAAACCCGTGTCCCCTGCATTGGCAGGCGGATTCTTAACCACTGTGCCACCAGGGAAGCCCTGACAAGACAAATTTTAAAAGCTATTCTTTAAATTGTAGAAAAAGAATCAGGACAAGACATTTACGGGATGATGGATTCTAAGATCAGATGAACCCTCAGGTGGGCATGTGTATTTTAAACAACCAATGCTCATAACTTATTTTAATAGAGTATATTCAGAAATACCAATTTAGAGTTTGGAGATAACTTTTGGACGTGCAATTTAGAGTTCAATTATAACACTTATTTCTAGCATTTTATAATGCTTGCTGTGGTTTAGTTTGATAGAAAAATTGTCACTTTAGGAAAGGTAGTGCTATATTCTGATTATTTTTAAGTTTGAAAATAGGAATTTGTTTTCTTAAAAATGCTCCAAAGGCAGAAGCGTTTGCTCTTTGAATTTGATTTATAGTGCATCTGCCTAACAAAAATAACTGCATCTCTGATGAACTTGCCATGGAGTGATGATTGTGTCAGGTTACTGTTTGATATGTTCATTTTGTTGATTATTTAGTTTAAAAGGCTAATGGATTGTTTTGAAGGGAAGGAAATAGATGCATACAGTAATATGACTTGAGTTCTTCTTCTGTTAAAATATCTTTTCACATTTTGTATTTCAGTGGTCATTTACTATATGTTGTCTATGAAATGACAGAAAAATTATTTGGTAGGATTTTGTTCACACTATTGAAGTTCAGTAGTTCACTGTTCAAAGATTACTTTCAGTTTTCAGTAACAGGTATATTGTGTAAGAGTTTTAACCAAAGGCTTAGAATAAGAAGAAAAATTTCTATAGCCTACAAAATTACTCTCCAAAGAAGATGGCAGTAATTTTTGTGAATCCATTATTTTGATGTATAGGAAATCTTGTCTTTCATTCATTCTGTTCAGAAAATGAATAATTGTACTTAAAAATATTTAATTGGAATCTTACATTATGTAAACAGTTCCCCTGTAGAGATATTCCCAATTATAATTCCCTTGAGTATCAGTGGTTTTGAATATTCAGATGAATTTGGGTTGGATTACTTGTAAAAAAAAAAAAAAAAAAACAGAACAGTGCTTTAATTGTTAATCTGTTTTGTATTAAGAGCAAAACTCTTACTTTAAAATCAAAGTGGTGAAGCAGTATTTTATATTTTGATTAGCTCTGAAAGTAACTTAAAAAATATTATTAAGAGATACTGATTTAATTTCTTGCTATCCATTATTTTTTCTTCTAATTTCTTAATCATTACATGAGTTTTTTACATCAACATTTGATTTTAGAATTAAAAAGTTATACCAGTCTGGATGCACATAAAATGAAACAAGATGAGCAAAATAAAATATATATGATTTGTGATTTCCAATGATTAGCATTAAGCACTGATTGAGTTGAACAGTGCTAACTCTGTTGCAGTTAAAATACTGAAAGACTACAGAGATGCATGAGACATAGTCCTTAACCACAAGGAGTTTACAGTTTAGGAGGGCAGATTGTGATGTATGAAACTAAAATACAAGGTGGTTACATACTGTAATGAAACTCTTACTGAGTGCCATGAGAGCACTAAGGAATAAACTAAGAAGTTTAACTGAAATACGTTGGGTAATGAACAGAATTTTGCCATAAAGGAGTATGGATTGGACTCGATAGCATTATGGAAAGAACATCAAAAGGAAAGATCAGATATAAACGTCCTTGTCACACTTAAAGAGTGATAGAAAATCTGTAGTGATTAGAGTATAATTTGTGTGTTGGCCATCAAGTTTGATTGGGAGTAATAGTGGAGAGTCTTGACTTTCTGTGTCAAGGAATTTTATCACTAATCTGTAGAAATAGGAAATTATTAAAGATTAATTTAGTTGACACACATGATTATATCAGTTTCCCTGAAAGACAAATTTGGTAATAATAAGCATAATTGTTCAGAGTCAAGAGAAACTGGTGTTGAAAAAACATTTAAAAGTCTTTTGAATTAATTTATGTATAAGACATGACGAGTTTGTAAACTATGGTAATGGGAGCAGAGAAGGCAGAAAGGGCAAAGATACCGGTGACACTGTGAAGGTAGAATCAGACCATCTTGGGCAGCAGTTATATTGTGGTGAGTGGGATAGAAGGAGGTTCCTCTGAGGTGTCTGTTTTGAGTGACTAGAGAAATATTGATTCCTTTAAGAATAGAGAAAACAGGAAAAGAAAGTTGGAAGAAATTAGAAATTTAGTTGAATATGAGAACATGAAATTTTTTTTTAAAGATTGGAAAATATCTCTTTTGGGGGACCATGGACCAAAAAAATATAGAAATAGCAAACAACACCGCCTAAAACCCTGATTGTTCACTTTTTGCCAGAAAGTGTAAGTCTCTAACCACTTGGGCATTCCTCTTCAGGATGGAAGTGGTTGGCAGTGATTATGATCATCCCTCCTAGACCAGTACTTGACTGCAGCTAGACTCTTGGTTTTGGGTCCTTGTTTATATAGAGGAAGTCTAGACAGTCAGATTCTGCTCAAAGTGTCTCCTGAACAAGCAAGATAGTCTCTGCGCCAACTCCATCACCTAACTGTGGTTTAGCATTTCTAGGGTGTTCTTTCTCCCGTGGTCTCTCAACCAGAGTAAGGCTCACTTCTCACTAGTCTCTCGTGCCTTAGCCAAACATATATCTTTTCTGACTCAGTACCTTAATTACTTTAATTTGCATGTATCTTATCTGACTTATATGTGGGACATGACATAGAACTCTAGAGAATGTGAATACGTATTTTGGAGACACGTCGGGGATAGTGAGAGTGGATGAACACATCTAGCAGTATGAGCATTGTGAAGGGTACCAAAGACAATGATGACAAGTGCCTACTTGTAAAGAGCATGAAACGCCTTTTATTTTTTAAGAGCTATAATAACAATAATTTTCTTAGATTATTTTTATTTTCAGTGTACTTTAAGATACATTTTTATATAAAATAGCTAAAATTTTTCTAGATAAATAAAAGGAAACTATATTTTGGGGACAAAATATTTGGAATTGTACAAAAAAGCAATATTGACTTTTTTTCACTTTTAACAATAATAGTTCAACTGTGTTGATTTTAGGTAGACTTACATCAATTTTTACTCTTATAAGTACCAAGACTATGTTTTATTAACAGGCTTAATTTTATTGGAGCTATAATGAAGTTTTAATATTGAAGATCAGATGTTTTCTTCAGCCAATTGCCATTCCCCAATTTCTCACTTAAAAGCTGGTAATTCCAATTATATATTTAAATTTATTTGTTAGGAACTTTCCAACAGGAGAACTCTGATGAAACATGGTTTTCAAATGTCATTCTCATATGTGTAGATTATTCCAGTGACCTTTTCTTTTGATATTCCATATATAAATCTGCCTTTCAAAATTAAATTACATCTCCTGGTCACTTTTCTAATAATACATTCATAATATGGAGAAGAGAAATAAGATAAGGCCATTTTCCCCCGCCCAGAAAGCCAAAGAATCAATGATTTATAATCACTGAATTTCAACCTGGGGTGATTTTGTCACCTTCACTGTCTCTTTCTCCTGGGGCTCTTTAGCAGTGTGTGTTTTGTTGTCACAACTGAGGGTGCCCATCTGGCATCAGTTGAGTGGAGGCCACAGAAGCCGCTAAACATCCTACAGTGCGAAAGACAGACCCTCACAATAATGAATTATTTGGTCCAACAAGTTAATAGTGCTGAGATTGAAAAACTCTGATTTAAGGTAAGAGTGACAACAATAACAATAAGACAGATAGCCAGCCTTTACTTGCTGGATCCATGCAATTTCCTTACATTAAAAAAAATTAGTACATGTGTCCCCTTAAATGAAGGACAAGTAGGCAATGACACTGGCATAGAATATCCTGTGTGCAAAAGTTTGTAAAATACTCCCTTTTAACAAAAAAGTAGAAAAATAACTAGTTTAAATGTCAACCATAATTAAGAAGAAACACAGATTAGAATTTTGGTTTTTTCTAAGTTGTTCAAAAAGGATATTTATATAATGAAACATTTTTCATTTAAAACTAAGTGAAAACTATGTAAGTCAATATTTAAGTAAAGTGAGTACAATACCTCCCAAGAATCAGATGGAGGTAAAAAGGAAATAATTCTCCAGTGAAATAATTTTATCGTCATTGTGAATCACTTAGAACAGCGATTCTTACCATTTTTGGATCTTCAGCCTCCTTCAGATAAACTTTTTTTTTTTAAAATTTTATCCTAGTGTTTTCCAATCAATCAATTAAATCCTTTTTAAAAAATTAATTAATTTATTTATGGCTGTGTTGGGTCTTCGTTTCTGTGCAAGGGCTTTCTCTAGTTGCGGCAAGTGGGGGCCACTCTTCATCGCGGTGCTCGGGCCTCTCACTATCACGGCCTCTCTTGTTGCGGAGCGCAGGCTCCAGACGCGCAGGCTCAGTAGTTGTGGCTCACGGGCCCAGCTGCTCCGCGGCATGTGGGATCTTCCCAGACCAGGGCTCGAACCCGTGTCCCCTGTATTGGCAGGCAGATTCTCAACCACTGCGCCACCAGGGAAGCCCCGGGTAAACTTTTATAGGCTATAGATTCTCTCGCTTCACAAAATTCCATATTGACATCAAATTTTTCATATAGTTTGGAGTATTTATGGAGATCAGTAGAGCCTAAAAATGGACCCTTAGACCATAGATTTCATATTAAAACAAAACGGAACTTATTTTGAAGAAATATAGTGAAATGACCTCTTACTCTTAAATGTGATTCTCATGTTAGTCTTAATGACCTTGTAGTTCATATAAAAAGATTTGCACAGTTCTCTCCACCCCAACTCTCATCTTAATAAAGCATGCATTTTGAGTTGGGGATGTAGTCTGTGGAAGGGAGAAATACCACCTAGTTCACTTGAGAATTAAACCCTCAGACAGGAACTAAGCTAACCTCACATTTATTTATGCCTATTTGTATCTTTACATTATTAATCCCTCCCCAAAGAATTTGTTAAGAAAATGAATAAGATTTTAGATATGCATCTAGCAAAGAGAATAAACTGCTTTTGAAACAATTTGGAAGTATCTAAAGTGAAGCAGAGAAATTGCACTATAGGCAGAAGCCAACCTCGCAGAGACTGGTGCTGACATATGCTAATTACAAGCCTTTAAAAATCTGCTCATTAAAACAAGTTTTATTAGGTAACCTTGGCAAGCCTGATTCCTTACTTCATGTGCCAAAAGGTAATGAAATTTATTTAAATAAAATAGAATAATGTCGCTTTTTAACTAATTTTGATGGATCTTGTCCCCAATTAATCTGAATCAGTGATGCATTACTATGATGTAACAGTTGCAGAGCATCTCCCAATAAAATGGAAAAAACAAATGAAACTCTCTCCTGAGGTCTTCCCATAAACTAGACAGTGTTATTTAATTGTTTATTTTTTGAGACTGAATGGAAGGTTGTTTCGCAGTTATTTGTTTTTAATTTGGGAACATTTTAACGTTTCAGTAGTGAATTTTAACAAGATTACTCTGGCTGTGGTGCGTCTGACCATGTCTCTCCTCTGCTCAGAAACTGCTCAGTGGCTTTCTAGTTAGAAGACAAGCCCTGGAGTCCTCACGATGGCCTGAGACCCTACACAGGGATCACCAGCCCCTTCATCTTCCTGATCTTAGATCAGCTCCACTTCCCTGCCCGATACCTGCTCCGCTCCAGACCCTCTGGGCTGCTTGGGTTCCTCAGCTGTGCCCTGTGTTCCTTCTGAGGGTGCGGCCCCTGCCCCAGCAGTTCTGCAGGCTGCTTCCCTCAGGCCTCTGCTCAGCCATTGCCTATCCGGAGGCCTCCCCTGCCAGCTCTGCCCGCAGCACACTCCCTGCCTTCCTTCCTTGCTTTATTTTTTTCTCTAGCACTTACCATGACACTGTATGCTTAGTTGTTGTTTTGATTATTTTCTACCCACTAGCATATAAAACCCCAGGAAGGCAGGGACTTTGCTTGTTAACTGTTATATCCTTTGTACCTAAAATAGCCTCTGACATAAAGTCTGTGCTCAATAAATAAATGTTGCAGGGATTAAACAATGCATGGGTGGATATATTTTTATTAAGTTAAATTTAGATCATCTGAAGGGGAACACACTTCTATTAATATAAGTAGAAGAAAAACATACATTTTAATTTATGAAGTAGTTGTTTTATTCAAGCACAGGATTCATCTATAGGATTTTGGATTCCTTCTGACTAAAGTGTGTATCAGTGGCTTAGGGCAAGCCCACACCTAAACAAAGACTGTAAAACCAGAGAGCAAACTTAAGGTTTCTGTCTGGTTGGGCAGGTCAACACACCATATGGCAGCATACCTCTTTTTACTGTCTGGTCTTCCTGAATCATCCCTTATCACTTAGTCTGAAATTCCCCATCCTGCAGGAATCTGGACCCATACCCCTCTTGGTGTTGTTTGACACATTTCCCATGCAGCTTGTAGATTCTCAGGCATCCTTGTTGGGAGTGTCAGGGTCTCACTGTTTCTTTTACCTGGCAGACACCTAAAACTGCTAGCTGCTTCCCCATTTTCCTGGGGAGCATTCTAACTATACCCCAGGAAGCAGAAATGTACTATCGATAAAAGTCACCAATTTCCCCCCCGTTGCCAGATCACCCACTGATCTGGTTGGTGAGCCTCATTCTTAGACATTTATGGGATAGCCCTTAATTTGACTACTCCACTCTTCAAAGCAAAAGCCTACTTTTCAGATGAAATTGCCAAACTGTTGGGTAAAGAAAGAGGGTTGGTTGTCTCTCTCACTCTTGCTTCTTTAATAGGCTTGTCCTGTCCTCAGTGATTCCTTTGAAGGCCTCTGGGAGCCCTGCCCTGCACAAGGATTGACAAGCTTTTTCTATAAAGCACCCAATAGGAAGTATTTTAGACTTTGCTAGCCATGCCTTCTCTCATCCCAACTATTCAACTTTGCCATTGTAGTTCGAAGTAACCATAGACACTTCATAACTGAGTAGGTGTGACTGTGTTCCAATAAAACTTTATTTACAGACACTGAAATCTGAAATTTATTTTTTATATGTCATAAAATATTCTTCTTTTGCTTTTTTTACAACCATTTTAATTTTTTTTTTTAAGCCTGTTCTCAGTTTACAGACCATTCTAAAATAAGTATTGAGCTGGATTTGTTCTGTGGGCCGTAGTTTGCTAAAGCCCTACGCTAGAGTCTAGGAGACCTTCCTTTATGGGTTATTTGGACCTCAGATATTTGCTGGACTCCCTAATGCTTTCTTTCCTGGGCCTGGGAAACAGCTTCATCTTGATTTCCTGGCCACCTTATATATTCTGAATCTCGGAGGACAGAAGCTAAAATATCTGGGTGCAGTAATGACCTGTGTGGCTTTCCATTTCTGAATTCCTCTAATTCTGGCAAACAGTTTCATTTCAACTCTGGTTTCTGATTTAGTGCTGTTCCGGATTCTAGGTCTAATGTGATATGAAAAGCCTTAACCCTGCTGCTCAGTTTCCTTTCAGTCTGGCTATTGATCTTGCTGTTGCCTGTGCTCCTAGTTGACCCTTGACTGGATTTCTTGCCCTGCAGTGAGGTTCTAGATAGTTGCTGCTCACGAATTTCCACCTCGTCAGCCAACTACCACACCTAGGTAACCTGTTAATGTTGGGTTTGGTTAAGAGCTTGAGCTGACATCACTCAAAGCTTACCTATATTCTTTTTTACTTGAAAATTGATCATCTGTTTCAGATTACCTCTGAATTTACACACACAGGTGCTATTTCTAAACAATTTTAACCCCTGACTTTTTCTCATACTTTTGGATTATATATAACCTAGGCCAGTTTTGTCCTCATTTGGCAGATTTGGTGCCCTCTAAGCTGTGAATCTGACAGGATGTTATTTTTTCTGTTTATTCTGATATTTTTGAGGTGTTTTTCTTTTTGAATCTAATCTTTTCCCCATCCTTCCCAAAATACTCTTAGTCTACTAGGGGCTGTACCTCTTATAAAATGGCAGGTAGAATGGCCTCAGTTGAGAGCTTGCCTTTCTTAATAACACAAAACCATTCTGACAGTAATGGGTATAATGAATGAATTTTGATACAATAGAGGACAGTTTCTCTGAGAGTACAGAAGAGGCCATATTATATTCACCTTCAGTTGCAAAGATCTCATGAGGAAATCCCCTCTATCCTTTGGACCTATTTGCACCTGTAAAGCTGACCTGGATCCCCTTCAGTACTCTGCTAGGTTAATCAAATGGGGCACTGTAATACGAGCACTGATGAGGAGTCTGATGTTTCTCAAAGAGAGAGGGTGATGCCACTCTGATGCCATTCAGGTGCAGGAGAAATTTCCCCTGGTGAGGGAAAGAAGCAAACCGCACCTAGGCACAGAGTCATTCCAGCAGGTTATCAGGATGGGCAGTGCAAGCTGCCATCAATGGTCAACAGTTCTTTCTCTACGTGTTGACAGCTTATCAGAATTCCCTGGCCTCACAAAACCATCAACACAGTTCCCAGACCCTGTCCTACTGCAGGTGATTGATAGAGCTGACATGGTTCCTGGTTTTTGACTTGCTTTTCCTGGGCCCTGGACCCAAGTCTACACTCTTGAAGTCTGGGCTTATGAGCCCCTGGGCATGACTTTGCAGATAGCCCTATTTGTGACCTGAACCTGTGATAACTACCTCTGGCCTTGACCTTCCATTTTTCCATCTCTCCACACCGTCCCCTGCTCTGTCTCTCCACACTAAGGCTTTTGTCCTTGCTTGGCTTTTCTATCCTGTTTGCCTCTGATGTCCTGGAAGACAAAATTATTCATTTCCATTGAAACATCACAATTTTTAGCAGATATTTGAATAGATATAAACTGAAGAAATGTAACTAGTCTACTGAGAAAGATTTTCACTTTTGTGAATTTATTTATTTGATATTTTGATTAATTACTAGTCCCTGAGTTACATAACATAGAGATAATTCCTGCTCTGTGTGTGTGTGTATGTATATACACAGTTGACCCTTGAACAACTTGGGTTTGAGCTGTGCTGGTCCTCTGATAGATATACATTTTTCAATAAATATGTACTACAGTACTACACGATCTGAGGTTGCTTGACTGTGCAGATGTGGAATCACAGATATGGAGGGCCAATTGTAAAGTTATACACAAATTTTTGACTGCATGAAGGGTCGGCACCCCTTACCCCTGTTCAAGGGGTCAAGTTCAAGGGTCAACTGCATATAACTATTATTATTTACATATATATATAGTGTTCTCTTGTTCTTAATTTTAAGTTGTAGTGTGTCTCATTTCACAGATATATTTTCACCTTTACCCCTATGTTCATTTTGCAAATTGAGAACTTTAATGATCACCATGAGTGGGTCATTACTTAGCCCAGCACAAATTGTATCATGATTTTATTAAGTTGCCAATAGCAAATTTACTGCCTTAGTATTTTTCTACTATTATTTTAGACTCTTGACAGCATTTTATTCCTAAAGATAACATTCTTTTTAAAAAGTATCTTGAGAGAGTATGAAAATCATTCATAAAGTGTTTTAATGTCACATGATATTCAAATGGTTATGTTGGTGACTGGATAACTTCAGGATCTGAAAGGCTAGTAGCTCTCTGAGTGAAGAACTGAAGAAATAGGCAGTGGAAAATATATCTTCCAATAAGTGATATTTTATTAAACTAATCTTCCATTCTATATCAGCCAATTAAGGTTCTTCTGCTGCCATGGGTAGTCGCACCAAAGTCATGATCCTTTTCATCAGAGATCAGGAAGAGAGATCTGGCTTCCAGCTGTATCTGGACTTAGGAAATCTTCCAGTGCCCTGTGGTGAAAGGAAGGTCTCTCTTATCCTCACCAGCTCTGAAAGACAGCTGAGGAAGAGAAAGCTATGGTTTCACAACCTCTTTATGGAAAAGAAAATAAATCTTTAGGCTGAATGGTGAACATTGCACAAAAGAGAAAGATAAATAACCTCACTCCCCCTGCCACACCTGACCTGGAGAGATTCTGGGGATTCGGAGGGAAGTTCCCTTCTGAGTAGGTACTTTGTTATCAGTTTGGGTTTAATTCAGCCTGAGCTGTTCAGTTGTCTGCTTCTGATGGCATCTGTGTGTGTGCTGAAGCTGAGAGGTGGGAGAGTGGAGAGGAGTTGGAGGTTCTGATAGTGGCCAGATGCTTTTTGATTTTCTACAACTCTGAAGCTAGTAGTTCTGTATTCCTCTCATCCATCTCTCTACTTCCCAGCCCACTTGAAGATTATGGCTTCTTTGAGATAAAAGGAACTCTGTAGAGCTCTACAGAGCCCTATTAGGAATCCTAATGAATAATTGAAATACACAAAACTGAACTTGTTTCCTGGTGTCGTTGGAACACAGTACAATCAGGGGTGAGCTGGACTGCCATTGGTTGGTTCTGAAACCTTCATTTACATAAGATTCCTTTGATAAAAATGCATATTTGTAGGATTCAACATCACAGATTGACCTGGGGTGGGCTCTTGGAATCTGCTATTTATTTACTTGCTTGATTTTTTGGTTTATTGACTTTTTGGTTAAGTCAAGCACCAAGTGATTCTGATATAGGTTTTCAGGGACCACAATTTAGAAAAAGCATTTTTCTAGAGATGATGTTACAAAGAGCTAAATCCCCAGTAAAGCTTTGGGCCAGGAACCTTTTATTCAACTCTGGTAGATCACTAGACTCCCTGTCTTCTTTCTTTTCCATACTAGGTCTAGAGAATGAAATCATTAGGAAGGGTTCTTAGATAGCAATAACCTGAAACCTATTGTGTCTAAACACTTACCGTAATTATCTTATTTAATTTTTCCAACAAGTACTTTGCAGGTATTAGTATTACCTCCATTGTTTGAATGGCTCCAATAAATATTGAGCACCCACTATGTGCTCTGCACAGATGAAGAAGCTGAGTCTCAAAGAGATTGATTAATTTGCCTGAAGTTACTTATTTTATGAAGGGGGGAACCAGGATTCAAATACATTTGTTTGATTCCAAAGTTCACGTTTCCACTACACAAGCCTTCTGTTCTTCACTTCCTCCTCTGGTTAAAGCCACGAGAGCTCTCTGTGCAGCTGCATGACATTTTTATTTAGATAAAGCACTAGAATGTGACCTACATGCTACCAAATATTGTTGACATGTAAGGGGTTTCCTACTTGTGCGGGAAGTTGGGACATTTACACATGAAAATACTCAACATTTCAAAGGAGCGTGTAATTAAATGCCCAAATTAGATACATAGAGAAGAGAGAGGCTCGTGTTATATGTGAAATGTTTTATGCAGGATACTGGACAGATTTGAATATCTTGAAGGACAAGATTTAAGGGAGCTGGGAACAGTGTTGCCCCCAAATCATGGAAGTTGACATGAGTCAGTTCCGGGGATAATACTGAGTAATCATCCTTCTACATTTTAAAGGTTATTAACACACATTTAGCTATGTAAGTAATTCCCCCTTGTTCCCTTCTCACTGAAAACTTTTTGAAAAAGAAGCACTCTGTTTCCATTCCATCAGCCTCTGCATTCAGGCCCCTGCTCATGTGTTCCAATGGAACTGCTCTCATCATGATTACCAATCACCTTATTACTAAGTTCAGTGGAACCTTTCAGGTTCTGGTCTTACTTGCTGTCTCTCTACAAGTTGAAACTGTGAGTCACCTGCTTTGGCTTTGTAACACTAGTGTTTTTCAGATGTCTTCTTTGTCTCTAACAATTCATTCTCAGTTTCCTTCCTGAGTTCCTCTACCTTTGCCTATCCCTTAAATCTACCCAGGGCATCTCAATCATAGGCTGTTTATTCCCAAACCTATCTTTCACAGTCTAGCATTTCTTTCCAAACACACTTCCCACTACCTACTGGAATGTTCGCTTGGATGTTGTACTGGTACCCTACTGGTAATAGTATGCATGAAATGGGCCTTGTTTTCCAACCCTGCTCCACCCGCCCCACCCAGACCTGCTCCTCTGCTTGTGTTTCCTGCCTCAACTTTATAGCCTTGCCTAATCCAGAAACCTTGTGCCGTCCAGTTCACCTCTCTTTCCCTTGCCAACTTACGTAGTCGCTGAGCAACACCTCTCACTTCAGCTTCCCTAATGGCTTTTAAGTCTCTCCCCTTCTCTTTACCCACATACCAGAGGCCAAGCTCAAATAAACTCTTCCTCTCCTCCGTTCTTCACTTTGCTTCTGAGAAAGATATTTTTAAAATGCAAATCAGATCTGTCACTCCTTTCCTTAAAATCTTTCCATGGCTCCCTAGTTCCTCAGGCTAAATTCTAAAATCCTAACTCTGCAGAATCTTGTACATTTCAGTTCCCTTAGTTGTTCTCTACTCTCTAGTCATGTAGACCACTTCCCCTCCTTCAACCCCTCCTTCAACCAGTTGTCTCCTACCTCTAACGAAGTCCAAACTGTTCTCCTAAATGTGCACCTGGCAAAACTGAGAGAACATTGTATTCTGTGCCTTGTAAGTACCTAACCTTCCCCCTAGAAAGAGGGCCCCTGTGGGAATCACACCTAAGGAGAGAGCAGAGGACACTCCCTGCAGGTGACCTCTGATCCTCAAGCTCACGTTCTCCGGCACCTAACTCATTTTTCTTTTTGTATTCTAGCGTTTTCACCCTTGTTCTCACAGTCTCCCTCTCTCCCTCCCTCCCTCTCTCTCTCCCTCTCTCTCTCTCTCTCTCTCTCTCTCTCTCTCACACACACAAATACACACACACACACCTGTGTTTCTAATCAGAGCTATTTTCTGTTCAAGCTTCATCCTTTTCAACCGCATCTTCCCAATCAGGCTTCCCTTTCATTCATCTAAATTGGTGTTTTTATATTTTGCCTGAACAAATGTACAGAACTATTTGAGTACGCTACTAGCTCCTACCTCTGCTGAGAGGATTCAGAAATTAGAAGAGTGACGGGTGGGTCAGGCCCTGAAGTTACAAATTGGGAGGCACAAAGCATGAACGAATAAAACGAGGTTTGGGAGGGTAGGATGGAGAGCTGCATGTCCGTTTAAGGGTGGACAGGGGTGAGGTTGCTGCTCTTGCTTGCTTTCAGTCCACAGACTGCTGTAGAACCTACGGGGACCAGTTCAGAGACTTGGTGTTCCTCCCTGAGATTTAGAATTTATTATTTCAAGAGCATTTCAGCTCTGCCCAGACAGCCAAGGCTTCCACAGTAAAGGCCTAGGAATCAACCTGCAGACCAAAAAAAACCTTACACTTTTATAGTTTCTGGAAAAAAAAAATTCAGATTATATCTTACTTGATAGATATTTTGTAGCAATTTGCCTTCAAGTTTTATACCAAAGTAAGTTTACAGACTACAGTTTTCAGGGGAATCTCCTGAATAGCCGGATTATTATTTGCTTGCTGCTAAAAATTGTTGATTATGTGCCCAAACCGAAACAAAAGAGTGCATTTAGCTTTTTCTATGAGGATTTCTGAAATCAAACACGAATGAAACCAAGGGACCAAAGATAAGGGCTCACAAGTTCATGAAGCTTGCTAATGGGATTTTAAATAATTCCCCTTTATACTTAACTTTCACTCAACTCTATTATTCTGCTTGATATATTTTATTTTACATTATTTTGAAAAACAAAACACTGAGGATATACTCGATTTTGGATACAAAACTATTTCAAGAATTGTAGGAAAATCCTTGCAGCTTTAGAATTACACGTGGCCTACAGAATCAGCCTCATTCATTTATTCATCTATTTGACAAGTTTTTTTTTTTTAATATCTATCATGTTAGGTACTCTTCTAGATACTGTGATACAGCAGTGAACAAAGCTGACCAAAATCCCTTGCCTGCTGCTTATACTCAGGAGCAGGGGCTGGGGATAAACAAACAAATCCTGTCGTTGGTTAGATTGTGATACGTGAGCAAAGCCCAAAAGGAAATGAGGCAACAGGCTTTGCAACACCCAAAGGAAGAGCCTTTCAGGGAGACTGAGCTGGAAGCTTGCCTGGCATAGCTGAGAGCAGCACGCAGGCCAGTGTGGCATGGCATGATGTGGAGTGAGGAGACAGGAGGTTGTAGGTGATGCTTCCAGAAGGGTGACAGGAGCTCGTAGGTTGTGATAAGGATCTTCACTTTCCTTCCTAGTGAGCTGATACTATAGAGAGGTTATGGCTGGCTAAGACAGATGGGAAGTCTTTGAGAGTTCTGAGGAGAAAAGTGAGCTGATCTGACTTCTGTTTTAAGAGCATCGCTCTGGCTTCTGTGTCACCGGAGGACTGCAAGGGCAAAAGCAGAGGCCGGGAGACCCTGTTAGGAGGCAGTTACAGTCATCAGTGACTTGCACTGGGGCAGCAGCCGTGGAGATGGAACACCGTGGTCAGATTCAGAATGTGTTTTGAAGGTAGAGCCGAATATATGGTGGGTTGGATTTGGGTTGTCACAGGCAGATGGGAGTCGGTGGTCAATCCTGAGAAGCTGGAAGGATGGAGCTGCCCCAGGTAGAGATGGGCATGACTGGGGTGGGGGCATGTTGTGAAGGAAGATGAGAGGATTAGTTACTGGCACATAGATTTTACAATGCCTATTAGACTTCCAAGTAGAGATGTCACATAGTCATTGGATGAGTCTGAAGTTCAGTGAGAGATCAGGGCTGGAAATATAAAATCAGGAGTTGACAGCATGCAACAAGGAATGATATTTTAAACATTTAACAATTAGTACGGCCTGAATACCAACCAACCACTTAGGACAGGTGTCAACCTTAACAACAGACATGGCTATACAGCTCGCTGTCAGCAGAATATCAGTCTAACGTACGGTCGCATTCCACTTGGCACTCCTCAGTCTTTACAGATAAATGACAAAGTTTACCAATAAACCATAAATGCACATTTCCCATAAAAACCAAAAAGGTACTGACTAGAAAGCATAAGCAGGGTACATTTATTTTCTCATTTCTCCACTCCCTGATTCATATTATATTCACTGTTTTCCTTTAGGGGTTGGTTAAATACAAATATTTAGCATATTAACATATTTTTGAAGACTAGTTTGAAAGTACTGGTTTTCAAGTACAGCTAACCAGTACTTGAATCCTCTGTCTTCCAATTCTGCAACCTATGTTTGCAGAAACAAATTCCTTTTCCTTCCTTTTACTGAAAGCAAAATCTGTGAACCTGAAAATAAGATTACCTCACATCGCTGTGAGGATTAGAAATTCTATACGTAAAGGACCTATCACAGTGCCCATTATTTGTGGTACAATTTCCTACCAATCTAATAAGATTTGAGAGCTTGAGGGGACCTTACCTTCTCTTGTATTCTTAATAATTACTAGTGAATTGTTATTCACAATATCCATGCCACCTAAGTTGGATTTAGAGTCTAACCTACATTCAGAAATGTTTGGGCTAATATTCATTCACACTTGGACACTCCTGTTCACCGAGAGGAAGTATCAGTGGTTATCAAAGGAAAGACCTTGATTTTGATTAGTTCTTTCTTATGAGTCAGACTTGAAAAGGTGCTTTCTCCTTCTGTGTAAGCTATCAATTATATCTTTATATAAATATTTGCTTGTCCCACCATTGCCCAGTGATTGTGAACTTATCACCTTTGTCGATAAACTCCTGTAAGGATAGGGATTCTATTTCTTTCTTGCTCTGATTTTTCAGGGCCCAGCTCTGTGCACCATTATATGAGGCTAATTACAGGGCCAGGTACATGTGTGTGTTGGGTAGAAAAAAGTCTGGATCTCTAAGCTTCTGAAGATGGTGTATATTCTAGTCCTCCATGCCACTTTGTTCTGGGCAAATGTGGGCAGAATGCCTGGGCTGTCTTTCCAGATGGGTGGAAGTGAGGTCAGAGACTGGTTTGTTTACTGTTGACTCCTCAATACCTGGAAAGTTTCTTGGCACAAATTGGTGCTCAATATTTGTTAAATTAATACATGGAAACAGCAGTACAGTCAGTACTGATTGTACCTCATTGTCATATAGAATTTTGAGGGAAGCAGACACTGAATGAGTATCTCATTTTTGTGAATGCAGCTTCTGACTGACTTACAAATGGCATTACTGACAAGCTGTGACTGCTACTATTGGACTGTCTTGTTGTACTCGATGTTGCTTTTTTTTCCTCCTCTCCTCATTAAAATTATGAATTTTACTTATTTTTCTCCCTCCCATCAAAGAGGTATAGAAAATACTGTACTCTCCATTTTATTACTGAGTCACTATTGATTGTTCAGTTCTCTCTTCTTTTGGAAAGGCTCCTCTCCTTGGAGGAATCTCAGCCCCTCTTTAAAGTACTTTTAATTAGTTAAGGCTATCTGTATACTTCCTTTAAAAACCAAATTATTAAAATTCTTTTGAGTCCATTTTTGGTTTTTGAAATTGACCATGGCACAAATGTCAACAGAAATTATTACCCTAGGTTCTAGGAATTTCTGCTACAAGCTTATTTATTCAGATGATTCAATTACATTGGCAGTTTATAAAAATTTTGCTGAGACTCAGCCCATTGGGTAGCTCTGTTCAGTCTGCCACCTAGCACAGTTTCTTCCTCATTGTTTTTTGTGTTTAACGAATTATGTAATTGAAAGAATATTCTAGAAGTAAGAAACATTAGTCCTTTAATTCCAGTGTACTATTGACTTACAAATTTTTTTACTATTTAGATTTTGTTTTGTCGAGTTCTAGAAATAAAGAACTTTTTAGGTTGGTGGAAATGTTCTTCCAACTGTGCTCGAAATTGTTGGGCGCGGTTTTGCTTTGTGTTACTGCTAAGTCGGAGCAAGAGGACCTGATACAGCCGCTCTTTTTTTTCTGTTCTCAGATTGTGCAGACAAACCTTCACCTAGTTTAGAAGCCTTTCTGTTTAGGAGATAATAAGAATTGTAACTTTTCCAAAATGACACTGAAATAACATTTTATTTTCTAAGATTTCATTGCCCTTAAAAAATGAAGAAATGAAAACAATAAAGAAGGAATTCACCTTTACTAGAAAGAATTACCTTCATTTTTTATTATATAATATACCTTTCTTCTCTACTCTCTTTGTTTATATACATCATCTTTACAGAGTTGTTTTTGCCAGGGAGCCCCAAATATGTCATGAAATGATGAATAATTTTAACGCTCAAAGGCTTTGTAGCAGGAAAGGTAAGTCCTTCGAGAGGATCAGAGAAGGTGACAGATATCAAACTCTCTTCAGACAACACTGTTCCACGGCAGGAATCCAGGAGAAAGGTCACCTATAATTCTGATTTTACTGCTCATTTTTAAGTGTAATTTTCACATTTTAGTGTTAATCATAGTTCATATTAATATTAAATATGGCTTTTTTTAATTAACAAGGCTATATCTCTTACTCTTTCTCTTTCTCTTTTCTCTTTCTTTCCTGAATGTAAGCCAATCTTATTGTAGTTTATAAACTGCAGTGTAATTTGCTAATGTAGTATCTAACACAGGGTCATCGTATGTAGACAGTCTTTTAATAGTGTTTATGATTATACATAAAGAATGAAATATTTAGGAAGATTGTATCTGGAAAATGTAAGCTTATAGAGTAGATTGATCAGATGATAATTGATATCTAAAAAAGTTTTACTTTATAAATGGTTAACTACATAGGTTTAATTTCCTCATTGAAAATTAAGTATTTGTGTTTATTGATAACACTTGATTGTAATGCTAGAGAGCAGATAAATATAATAAAAGAGCTGAGATCCATGATCAATTAAAGCTGCATAAGGAAAGAAACACAGTCAGTCATTATTTGCATATTCCACATCTGTTAATTCACCTGCTTGCTAAAATTTATTTGTAATCCTATCAATACTTGGGGTGCTTTCGTGTTCATTCTCAGACATTCACAGACACCTGCAGAGCAGCAAAGAGTTGGAGCCAGCCAATGTGCATGGGCATTCCCTGCGGAGGACTGACAAGGGGGCACGCTGTCTTCTTGTGTTAGCTCTCATACTCAAAACAAGTGTCCCTGTCGCATTCTATTTAATAGTGCCTGGTTTTGCTGTTTAAAATGGCCCCTAAGCATAGGGCTGAAGTGCTGTCTAGTGTTTCTAAGCTCAGAAAGGCTGTGACGTGCCTTATGGAGAAGATACGATAGAATGCATGTATTAGATAAGCTTTGTAGAGAAGCTGCTTTCAGGCATGAGCTATAGTGCTGTTGGCTGTGGGTTCAATGTCAATAAGTCAGTAATATGTATTTAATAAGGTGTCTTTAAATGGAAACATGCATAAAGAAAGGTCATATATTCGCTGACCAAAATGTGACTAGAAGCTTGCAGGAAGCTAAGCCTGTATTTCCCTTAGGAGCAGTGGTTCAGTATTTGCTAACTCAATGTTTGTGGCAACTTTGTAAAACATAACTACCGCAAACAATGAGAACTGACCATACTAAGCAATCTAAAATTTGTTGTAGTGAAAAATTGTGGAAAACTGATTTGAAATGAAGGATCACTTTTTTTTTTTTTAATTAATTAATTTATTTATTTAGTTTTGGTTGTGTTGGGTCTTCATTTCTGTGCGAGGGCTTTCTCCAGTTGTGGCAAGCGGGGGCCACTCTTCAGCGGTGCGCAGGCCTCTCGCTGTCGTGGCCTCTCTTGTTGCGGAGCACAAGCTCCAGACGCGCAGGCTCAGTAGTTGTGGCTCACAGGCCCAGTTGCTCCGCGGCATGTGGGATCTTCCCAGACCAGGGCTCGAACCCGTGTCCCCTGCATTAACAAGCAGATTCTCAACCACTGTGCCACCAGGGAAGCCCGAAAAGATCACTTTTAACGGAACGCATTTCTACACAGAATTAACAGCATAGTTATTTGAAAGGTATTGATACATATCTCTACTTCCTTTAGTTTCAAAGAGAGCATCCTTTGGCAATTAATGATTTAAGAGAAATAAGGGAAAGTTTCCAGGTGATAATTTGCTGCCTTATTCATGGGTAGCAATAAAACTATTATTTAAAAACATTTTTTTTTTTTACAAATCCCCAAAAAAGCTTAACTCTTCATTTGTATAATCAGTGTTATGAGAAATATTTCTTAAAGTTAGATGCTAGTAGATTGTTCTAGCTGAAGGAAACAGCTAAGACCCATCTAACTCCAGCCTCCTAATTTGCATATGAAGAATGGAGGTCCAGATCCATTCTGTACTTTGCCAAGATTGGAGAGAAAGCTGTTTAACAGTTGGTCCTGGGCTAAAGCTTCCTGATTCAGTCAGGTATTTTTCTTCCTCTGACTATCCATCTGCTGAAACTCTATTGTCATGCATCCTACTGTAACTGCCTAGTGCCAACCACAAGTATTAGAGAATTTATTTCATACAATATTATGCAGATTAATTTATCAAAAGTATTTGATTCAAAATTTAAAACAACATTTCATAACATTCCTTTTACTTTAATAATTATAGTCATTTAATTTAATGATAACAATAATATATGACACTCATCCAGTCCTTTTATGTACCATGCCCTATTTTGAGCTTTAGATGTATACTGTCTCCTTTAATTGTCACAGCAAGCCAATGGAAGGATCCCCTTATTATTCCCATTTTACAACTGAGAAACTGAGACACAGAGATTAAGTGTCTGAGATCAAAAGATTAATAAGTGACAGAACCAAGATTAGAGCCTAGACATTCTGACTTCAGAGCCTTATTCTTAAACATTATATGTAATGTTCTGATACCTAGTTTTAATGTGCTACATTCAGGTAAGCTGAGAGTAAATTTCATTTACTAAAGAATGAATTTATCTACTGCCCAATTGATTTCTCCATTTAGCTGTATGTTCGGCGTTTCCTATGTACTCCCGTCTCTTCAACCTGCCCCTCCTCCATCTGCACCTATTCTGATATATCAGTTACTCAGAACAAAACCCTTGATGTCCTACTTGATTCCTCTCCTTCTCTCACATCCCACAGCTAATCTATCAGCGGTTCCTGTCAGCACCTACTTTCAAAATACGTCCAAGAGTCTGAACACATCTGCACCTTCAGTGCCACTAGCCTCGTCTGAAACTCCATTATCTTTCACTTGGCTTTTTATATTAGTTTCTCTATGTTTCTGCCTTTGCTTCCTTACAGTGTTTTGACACATCACCCACTCCTCACAACCCTGCAGTGAGTTCCCATGTAGCTCAGAGGAAAAGCCAAAGCCCTTTACAATACCCTCCTCTAAAGCCCCATATCCCGCCCACCTCACCCCACACACACTCACATTCATACTCACACCTCTGACTTCATCTCTTGCTACCGTCTCCCTTGTTCCCTCTACTCCAGGCACAGTTTCTCAAGCATATCAAGTATAGTCTTCCTTTAGGATCTTGTATTCCCTCTGTCTTCCATCTGATTTTACCTGAGCCATCCCCATGGCTTGCTCTGTTTATTTCCTCTGGACTCCCCTCAAGATTCACCTTATCCGTGAAGCTTTTTCCAAATACTCTCCCTCTGCATTTCCTGGTACTCACTTCCCCCTAACTCTGCTTGATTGTTTTTCAGAGCACTTACCACTCTCTTACATATACATTTGCCTATTTGATTGACATTGGTCTGTCTTCCCACATTTGAACATTAGCTTTGTGAGGTCAGGCACATTTTGTTTCCTGCTTCATTCTTAGTACCTGCAATACTTTGCACAGAGTAAGAACACAATAAATATTTACTCAAAGAATAAATGAATTCATTACGAACAACTACTTACTGAGTGCTTGCTCCATGCCTTCAACATTCCATGGTTAAAGAAGGCATATGTAAATAACTAGAAGATAAGTCAGATCTGGCTGTAACTCCTGTGTCTTCTCCATTGATCGCCAGACATCTGGTCGACTAGGCAGGTGGTCACTTCCTCATTATTCCATGTGCCTGGTCAGAGATAAGAGAGATTTTGCTTCTATCAAGGACATACAAAAAACTTTAGGACAAGGCAGGATTTGTTAAATATTATTATAGCTAAGAGGATGTTAATTTTTTTGTAGGAAGTTGAAAGTCAGCTTTCCCGGCAAATTTTAGTATGCCTGTGTCTTGATTATGGGTCACCACATGTCCAAAGTTTGAGTTTATGTTTATTTTGTAATTACAGATATGTGGGTATATCGTTCTCCAAGAGATGGCTTAGGAGACTGACTTAACCTAAACCAACCCACTGATATACTGATACCATAATCCATTCATTCCTTTAGTAAGCATTTACCCAGTTTCTTCTATATGCCAGAATATGCTAGTCACAATGAATACAGAGAGCAGAAATACCAGCACCAGATTTCAAGGAGCTCACCACCTCATGGGGCAACACCGTGTTGACTGCTCAGTGTGTTGTTTCATTTGTGTGAGAGTTCACGTTAGAAAGCACATTAAGAACAGAACGTTGCTAAATATATATAAAGGCAGGGCAAAATGATATGGCTGACTTTTCTTTTAAGTAAGTAAGAATGTTCATTTTAACTGATTCAGGCACTTAGGGACAACAACAATTCTTATTCTCCATTTCTCTCTTTTTTACCAATTTGCAAGAATATCATTGTCTTATACCAAACATATTACAAGGTGATTGAAAAGATTCTGCTTTGTTTTGTTTTGCATCAGTTACATTCAAGCCGTGTTTCCATTGTACACCCTGGCTCTGTATGGAAGTTTGATATAATTTCTGGTTTTCTATTCCTGATTATGTATCAGCTCTTAAGATGTGTTACTTCCAAAATGATGAAACTTACTCAAGATTGATTAAGTTTCAGATCTTTATTTCAATGGGTAATTTTTACTTTGTCTTTTCCTTAAATGTACCTGAAGTGAGGCTTAAAGGACTACAGAAAATAAAGGAAGGGGAGTCCATGTCAGATCCACAGATCATGAGCATCTGGCATTTGAGTTTAAAGGGTAGATAGGGTTTCCATAGTAGAGGCTGGAGTAGGTAACATTCCAAGAAAGGGAGCTCTAGGGTCTCAAAGGTCAAATAGGGTCAGTTTCTTAGGGAGTAGTAAGAAGTCCTGCTTGTCTGGAGGATAAAGCACAAACAACAGGTTATCAGTTAATTACCTCTGAAGGAAAGAAGGCCTCGAAATCCTGGCTCATGTGTTGTTATAGTTAATAACAACGAGACGCTCACTGAAGGTGAGTGAAAGCAATAGGGCTGAAGAACAAAAGACTGAAAACAATCCAAATGTCCTTCCATAGGGGACTGGTTAAATAGATTGTGGTATATCCATATAGTGTGATACTATACATCAATTAAAGCATTATATGTCTGTCTATAGTATCAGAGATTTACTTAATCAGTGAGGGAACTAGCAGTATGTGAAAGCTAATTCAGAAACATAGATGAACATAGATGAGTAACAGATGAGTAACAGAAATGAGTAACAGAAACAGAAACAGATGAGTAACAGAAATATACATAGTCATGGAAAGAAAGAATTCTGGAATGAGATTGCTGCAGTACTAAAATGATTATTGCTCTGCAGTCAATAAAACTATAACCTTTGCAAATCCATTTACATCACTGTATCACAACACTCATTAGCATTCCTATCAGATAAGAATCATTCATACTGTCAACCATTTTGTACAAGTGAAATACCCTAACCCACAGGTTGGCAGACTTTTTCTGTACAGTAGTAGATATTTTAGGCTTTGTGGGCCATGTGAGTTCTCTATCCAATATCATCCGGTTTTTGTTTTGTTTTATTTTTACAGTTACTTAAAAATATAAAAACCATTTTTAGCTCATGGGCTGTACAAAAACAGGCTGCTGTCCTGATTTGGCCAATGGGCCAGAGTTGACAGACTGTCTTGATTAGGGCCTAAAAAATAATAAATAACAAATCAGAACAAAGATACTATCCTAGAGAATTAGATAATCCTTGGGTGAGCCAGTTAGACAACATCCTATTATAATATTCAAGGGACATGTATTTGTCCTTTTGTCTATTTGGAGTATATATATATTCTTTTTTTTTTTTAGCATCTTTATTGGAGTATAATTGCTTTACAATGGTGTGTTAGTTTCTGCTTTATAACAAAGTGAATCATCTATACATATACATATATCCCCATATCTCCTCCCTCTTGTGTCTCCCTCCCACCCTCCCTATCCCACCCCTCTAGGTGGTCACAGAGCACCGAGCTGATCTCCTTGTGCTATGCGGCTGCTTCCCACTAGCTAGCTGTTTTACATTTGGTAGTATATATAAGTCCATGACACTCTCTCACTTCGTCTCAGGTTACCCTTCCCCCTCCCCATGTCCTCAAGTTCATTTTCTACATCTGCATCTTTATTCCTGTCCTGCCCCTAGGTTCTTCAGAACCATTTTTTTTTTAATGTGTTAGCATATGGTATTTGTTTTTCTCTTTCTGACTTACTTCACTCTGTATGACAGACTCTAGGTCCATCCACCTCACTACAAATAACTCAATTTCGTTTCTTTTTATGGCTGAGTAATATTCCATTGTATATATGTGCCACATCTTCTTTATCCATTCATCTGTCAATGGACACTAAGCTTGCTTCCATGTCCTGGCTATTGTAAATAGAGCTGCAATGAACATTGTGCTACATGACTCTTTTTGAATTATGGTTTTCTCAGGGTTGGAGTATATATATATATTCTTAACAGAGGTGTCTGATGCTATGAAAGTATTTCCTAGGGGCATATGACTGTAGTCATCTGAGGAGATCTGTTCAGCAGGAAAGACGATGTTAGTCAAGCGATCACACAATCAAAGGCATCATTGCAAGTGTGACCAGTTCTGTGAAGGAGAGATAGGCAGTGTTATGAGAGATTATTTGGGAGCCAGAGGGGACTTCCCTGATGAGGTGATGCTGAAAATATTGGGTTGGTCAAAAGTTTGTTTGTATGGAAAAACACGAACGAACTTTTTGGCCAACCCAATACATTCTGAAGGATAGATGAGGGTTAACCTGGAGAGGAGGAAAGAGGGTGCCAAGCAACAGTATTAACAATGAAGATGTGGCTTGTTACAAGAGGGAACTAGTACCAAGTCTCAAAGAGGACCTCTGTTGCTAGAGGCAAAGAGGGAGGGAAGTTGAAGAGGGAGAGTGACCAGGCTAACCTGTTTTCCAGGGCCGTCCTGGTTTACCGGTGTGACAATTAATCACCCTCTTTCACTCTCACAGTGTCCCAGTTTGGGTGATAAATTATATGATAAATGGGTCATGTCAAGGAGTTTGCTCCTTAATATCAAATCAATAGGATGCCATTGAAGAATTTTAAGCTGGGCAAGGGTGATGTAATCAGATTTGCATTTTGAAATGATGGCTGCCTTGTGGCTATGGATTTGGTAAGTGACAGGGGATGTTAAATTAATGTTTACTAGGAAATGTATCTTTTAGGTTAAATGACTTGTTAAATTTTCTCAATAGCAAGCCAATTCAGGAAAAAAGAAAAATCAGGGAAACACGTTTGATGAAATCAGTTTGTCAGTGGGTAGTGACTGCTGATTTAGTAGCCCCATGTAGATGAAGACATTTTATAGTGCATTTAGTTAGAGCCAATGGCCTATTTAGATGTGTTTGCCACATAGTAACATGTTCATATGCTCCCATAGCTGTGGGTAGTGAGATGACCATAAACTGTTAACTATTGGGATATGCTTTAGCTGGGACTCTGATCATCTAGAATTAGAGTCACAAAATTAGCAAGATGATTTTGTCCCAAAGACTGAAAACTGTATGAGGGCCCGATCACCACTGACCTGTTGACAGTTATATCCCCAGCATGTAGCACTCAGGAAAATCAGCTGAATAACCGAAGAAATGAACTACTCCCCTCTACCAAGAACTTTGTTTCCTAAAAATCTTAGGTAGAACATTCATAAAGCTCCTTAAACATTTATCCCATTGGCTTAGAGTCTCTGACTGAAGACTGTGGTCAAGATTATAGAGGTAAAAATATTTATCAATAAATCTGAAATGTATTTAAAGAATATATTAATATTTTTTGTTCAGGATGAAAGGTCAGTTTGACATAATATTTTGCTTAGGAGTAGAGACGGCAGAATCAGTTTGCATCAAAAAAAATAAAATGAATTAATGCCATGTAGTTTTCATTGAGAGCAAATTTAAAGATGTATCTTCTTCATTCATTTTTTTCCAGCATTCCTATCTGGTAAACAAGAGCCAGGAAGAAAACTTAATTAAAACTGAGCAAGAAGATATTAAAATTATTATGATATGAAAGAATCAAATCAGATTAACTATTGTCCTGTAAGTAGTTTAGGTGCTATAAATACAGGACATATGCATAAACATTTTTAATAGGATTTAGAACCCTCTAGGAGTATGATAGTAATAAAATGACAGAAACTCATATTCCTTAAATTTGGTCTTTAAAAATTAATGTATTTAAAAATGTCTCTTCTAAAAAAGAAAACTAAATGTGAAAATCTATCAAAGAGAAAATCTTCAACAATTTGATTAACTACTGGGTTAATATCTAAACTGTGAGAAAATTGCCAACTTTTAGCACCTTTATTAGTTTTCCCTTTCCCGTTATTTATAAAATAACAAATCTTATGTCATAATCTCTGCAGAGTGCCCTCTGTTCTCCCAGTGGTTTCTGAATGTTCATTTCTTCTTGTGCTAACTGCAGTCTGGCTTTCTCTTGAGTGTGCTATAGCACTGGACAGTGCTGGCTGTTTACTCTGTCCTCCACATAACTCTGAACCTGGTGGTGCCCAGGTGTTTTCTTGTTCTTCACTGCTTTTACATAACCACTGTTAATACCTCCTCCCTCAGTGTCCCCCACCTCCATCCTTCCACCATCCCATCTTTGAAACACATTTTCTCAGATTGCAACATCCTATACTACTCAGGGCCGCAGTTTCCCACCATTGTCTTGGTACCCCTACTCATTTATTGTATTATTTAAGAGCTGACTTACTATGTTCTCTCCTTCCCCACTTCTAACCATCACTGTCGGTGGCTTTAATTAGTCATGTAGATCGTCTGTGTCACATCCTGGCCTCTCACAAGCTGTCTTCTTCCTTTCAACAATTTTTTCTTCTACTCCAGGGGTCAGCAGACTCTTTCTGTAAAGGGCCAAATAGTAAATATTTTCATTTTCATGGCAATAGGGTCTTTGTTGCAACTACTAAACACTGCAGTGCTAGCTTGACAGTGCCATTGTTAATATATCAACAAACGGACATGGCTGTGTTCCAGTAAAACTTTTATTTACAAAAACAGGTGAAAAGCTGAGCAGGGACTTGAAAGAGATGAGGTAGTGAACGTAGCTGGGGAAAAAGAGTTCCAGGCAGAGGAGACAGCAAGTGCAAAGACTGAGGCGGGAGTTTGCCCTGAGTTCTTTCTCCAAAAGCAGCAAAGAGGCCAGTGTGGACGGAGTGCAGTGAGCCAGGGGAAGAGTGGTGGTAGGAGACGCCAGACAGATAAATGGTGGGGACGGAGATGGACTTTGTGGGACCTCGTAGGCCATGAATAGGATTTTGGCTTTTACTCAGAGTCAGTTGGAGAGCCATTGGAGGGTTCTGAGCAAAGGGGCAATAATCAGATTTTACTCTTAACAGGATTATTCTGGCTGCTGTGGTAAGGAGAATGAGGGGCAGGGTAGAAACCTAGAAAAATTTTTTTCCTTATGTATTTTGAAGGATTTGCTTTCAGATTGGATTTTCGGCATCAGAGAAAAGAGTCAAAATTACACTGAGGTTTTTTATCCTGAGCAACTGGAAAGATATGGAAGACACTGGGGTAGAGCAGGATTTAGGGAGAAGATTGTGAGTTCTTTGGGCTTGTTTGCTCTGAGGCGTCTATGAGGCAAGCAAATGCACCAAATGTTTGAGATGTCTGGCACTCATTATAACTTCCTTGATTTCATGATAAACGGGCAATTATTCTTTACTTGAAAAAAAGAACCACTGACCTAGGTGAACTAACTGTTCCATTCAGGGGTTAACCAAAATCATATTACCAGGTACCTGGTGCTTACTGGCACTGACTAGTATACCAGTGCCTGTAGCTATATATATTAATATCCTTTCTTATTCCAGTGATATCCAACTCATGAATAAGTTTATAAATAACTTTTATGTTTTTCCTCGATTTTGAGCCTAAGATTAGAGTATGTTCTTTTTCGTGTGCTTCATGTTTATGTATATTATCCAGAGGAAATAGACTGATATCTTTAAGTACTTTCAGTATAAAAATAGTTACTGAAAAATATTGAGATAACATAATACGGGTACAGTTTTACATTGCATTTTTAATACATTTTAGTAGAATTTTAAACTCACCTATTTCCTGCTTATGGAGTGAATCAAGTATGGAAAAATACTTTATGCAAGAAGTGAATTTTCAGAAAGGGGTTTAAAAGATGAGAGCATTTGGGCTGGTGTATCTCTAGGGAAAATTCAGTTGCAAGTGTTAAGATAATATGGTAGTAAGTTGCAAAGAGAGGATGATCTAATAAGTTTTCTATTTATTCTGTTCTCCAAGGGCTGTTGTCAGAAAAGCAACACATCTGCCCAGTACATTTTTGAAAAGGACTTATTTTTAATTTGTCAAGATAAACATTTTAAGTTTTCTCTCTAGTTATTTGTTAAATACAGATCCAAAATAAAATGAAGTATGTATTAAATTTAAATGTGTTGGAATGTTGAAGAAGGAAAAGTCTTAAATGTAGGGGATTATATTCAACCTTGTATTGGTAATAAATGTATTGTTTATTTCCCATACTGTTTATTAGCTATAGTCATCCAGAAATATAGCAATGTAGAAACTTAGAGTTGGAAAGGATCTTATAGGATCCTCGTATAGAATCATGTGACCCAGTGCTTATCAAGCATTTTTCTGTGATCTGTAGTTTTTTTTAAAAAAGTGTGTAATATATATGTATAAAACTCAGACAAAAGTTTCCCAAAGCTTTAGTGGTTACCTTAAATGTGAAATGCACTTCAGTGTATTTTATTCTTATTTTAAATATTGCCATGATCTGCACTTTAAAAAAAAGATCCTTATCTGGTCCATTCTTTGGCATGATACAGACTCCTTCTGTGTGATAGTCCTAGTTTATCATAAATAACATAGCTTTTGATTAATCTTAAAATGTAGTTAAGTACTGTACTACTTTAATCATTTAATGTGTTGGTTTCTTGCTGATTAAATATGGAGACACCGGAGCAGCCTGGTGGGCAATTATCAGCAATAGGGCTTTTCTTTTTGACCCAGATTACAGGAGGCAGAGTGGTAAAATGGTACTGGATTCTACAGTGGGTATTATAGTGATGCTATTCAGGTAAGAGCAGAGGAATTACAAATGGCCATTCTTTGTCTACTTCACCAGACACTCTTATACATTTGATACGTAGTAGGTAGGTGTGTGCATTTTGTATAAACTCAACAGAAGGACGGTATTAGCTCAAAGCTCTGTTAGGTCCTTATAATTAAAGTACAGTGTGAAAGTGCACCATCTAGAGATTTCTTTAATATGCAAGTCATCTGATGACAATAGCTTCTCTTCCTTTCTTGATATTCCTATTGTTTAAGGATATCCATGAGTAATCTCTGATTAGCTTTATATAAGTATTAGAAGATGGAATAGCAGAAAAATATGGCAAGAAGAGAGAAAATGAAGAAAGTTGGAATCACTTTTTCAAATACATAAAATAAATGATATTGATGCAGAATTGAAAGAGGAAAAATTTTTTAAATAAAGGAAACTTGAAATGATTACTAACTTTTCCAAGAAGTGAAAATGTGCAACAAGATAATCTCAAATTATTTTTCAAAGAAAACAAAGAATATTTCTAGATATTATTTGGTTTAGTAATAAGTCTGTAATTTCCTGGCACATATATAATTTTATTAAAAATGAGCAGGAAAGCCTATTAAAAGAACTATCCATTTACTTGTCTATTTCATTAAACATCTCTGAAATTCTATATTTAGTCATTTATGACTTCCATGCAAAAGAAATTGATTGTTCTCTCATGTTCTTTTGGTGTCATGTGATCAGTGTCAAACTATATGGTGGCCATATAGTTTGCAGTTATTAGTCATTTCTCCTCACTTTTACCATCTTCCTAGATTGTAATTCTCCCAAGTAATAGATATTTTGTCCAGCCAGAAGCTCCTTTGAATAATATGAGCTTGTAAATAGATCTGGACTGTTAGAAACATTGTGATTTCTTCTAGTTAGCCCTGAATGTTACTAACCTGATACTGTAGATATTGAAGCTAATCTAAACTGGATTTAGGATTAGCTTCAAGAAATGAGATGATAATTTGAGAATAAGAATGGAGATCATGGTCAACGGAGTTGATATGCTTTGACTTTCATGATTGATCTTGTGTTCCAGTGGCTTTTTTTGTGTATTTTTAGAATAGTTTTAAAATTAACATGGGTGGCATTCCCCACGGAATTTTCATGTAATAATTATGTTTGCTTTTTTCAGAAAGTTCTTAACTTTAATAACTTTTTCATATTAGCAATGAATTGCTTTTAAATATAATTTAATGTTAATTAATATTAAGTTTACAAAGATTTTCTTGTCACTTCAGAAAAAATATTTGAAATGTTATTGAAACAATTTTTTGATTTCTGGTACTAAAGTTATTTTCATTTTTGAGTAGTGGATAGTGGCTTATATGGTATTTATTAATGGGTCATATCGCTCAGTATATTGTCAAAATATGTATCTCTTATGCAACTTTAGAAATTTATGTGTTCAAATACCTAAAATTAGAACAAACTGTAGTTTCTGTGTCTGATCAGTTTGCCTTAGACAGCTAAGTCAAATTTCCAAACTTTTTATGCCCAAATTTTAAAAGTTTCTTGTTAAGACAAGTAAAGAAAATCAAAGTATAAATGCTATAATACTACGGACTTTGACAACAATAACAACAAAAGAAATATCTATATATCTTTATCTGCTTATCTTTCTACTTAATTTAAAGTAAAATAAACTATATATGCATGGCTTCATATTTCAAAGAAATAGAGTGCATATATTTTGCAAATACACACAACCTAAATTAGTATTTTTATACTGGGGAGACTTTTAAAATGGTGTTGTTTTATTAAATGTAGTACTCATGTTATAAGAAATAGGGATTAAGAAAAACAAAGCATCTATGCAGGTTTACCTTCAGTTTTCTAGAAATGTTAGTTTTATTTTGAGTTTGGTTTTCAGTGCTTCTTTGTTTTCTATCTGAAAAGTTTTCTCTCCAGAAATGACCAGCTTTGTCACAAAAGAGCCAGGAGTAATGGTTGAGGTGAAATTTCTCTCTAGAGTGTTGCCATTTGGCTGTTACAATGTCTGAAACTAGTAAATATATATATATATATATATATATATATATATATAAATATAAATATAAATATATAAATATATATATAATATATATAATATAATATATAAAAATATAATATATATATTAAATAAATAAATATATATATATATATTTAAGTTAACAAATGAACTCAACGTTGGCATTCCTCTTTTGCGAAGGCTTGGCACGTTGCATGGCCTAACTTGGCTAATGCTTGCTCTAGCTGTGAAATATAATTAACTGCTGATGAGAATATAAAAAGTATCTGACTTAAAAGCTGCCATATTCGCATCCCAGTATGTGAATCAAACCCAACTACCTCAATCCTTGCAACACAGCCAACTAAAAATGCAAAATCTACCTCATTTATAACCAGGAGTATTGCTTAGAGCTGAGAACCAGTGATTAAATGCAATACAATCTGTTCTGTATGAATTACTCTGTTAGTATTATGATAACACTGGCAGCATTGCCCTACTATGTTTAGTTTCAGGGATTTATACTAACTCTGTCATTCAAGAGAGAGAGGAAAAGGATTAGGCCTTGGGTCAGCTAAACTTTGGAAATATTTTAGCCTCAGAAACACCTTTTTCCCCATTATAAATCTCATACTTAGTGCCTTAGAATTTAAATGTTTATCCTAGATAACTATTACACTGTTTAGGTTTATGAAATGTGTACATATTTATCCCAAGTAAAGATGATGCTAGTTTTTTTCCACTGTATCATAACAAAATTTATTCAGAATTAATCTTACCTGGTCAAATGGCTGGTTAGAAATAGTGGAAGTTATTTTAGAATGGTGTGATGAAAAAGGATTGAACTTGGTCAGATGGTTTTTATTTTTAACCATTATCACATACTTGCTGACAAAATGCTTTTGTGAAACTGGTTTTGACCCAAAACAATGTATGTGTTTGATTATCAGGCTTGAGCAACTCTTGACTTGTTCAAAGAATAACTTACTTCCAAATGATGATGAATTCCAAGTATTAATAAGGTAGTGGTAGTCAAACTAAGAAAATTTTATTCCAGCTATAACCAGAAATTAGTACTGCTTCTCCACTTGGACCTGAAATATCCACCTCTGTTTAGCTCTATAACTCTGATCTGAAAACCTGAGATCTCATCTCCAATTGAAGATTTTACCTTGAGACAATGTGAGAAAAAAGTGGTCACTTCCTCCAGCTCACATTGTGATTTTGCTTTTCATTTTAACTTTGATAATATAGAAATCCACCTTATTTTCACAGAGTAACTGTCTGAGTTCTTCAAGTAGCCATACCATTATTTGAACGCATTTAAACACAGGTTGTGTTACAGCTGCTCAATGAGATATCTGTGAGTCTGTGTCATATAAGAAAGCCAGTGAGTTCCTTACTGTGCTGAATGACTGTGCAGAAGACTCATCATTGAGCTAAACTTTTGATTTTCTTTGGTGGCATAAGTTTAAGCAAAGGTAGCAGGCAAATTAAACACATGACTGCAATGTAAGCACACCGCAGTCTCCCTCTCCTCATCTTTAGTGTCACTCTGAATTTATGGATGAAGCACGTGACCTCTGATACTGGCAAATTGAAGAATACCCTTCACACAATTAAAGTTACAGGAGAATTGTTTGCATAGCAATCATTTTGTTTCAGACATAAGTATACTGAGCTTTGATGAAAATGTTTGTCTAAAAAGTGGGAAGAATGCCTAGCACCTGGTATAGTAAATGCTCAAAACCAATTTTACGAAAGACTGTCTACTATTTGCCAAGTCTCTATGAGGGATGCAAAGACTTATGAAATATGGTTCCTGTTTGATAGTGTTGATGAGAAAGAAACTCTGTGTCCTGAAGAAAGGACAGGTATTAGAGTTTGTTAATAAAAGTAAAATAGGCTGCATCCATGAATTCAAGGGTGACACTATGAGAAACAAATAAGATAAGGGGAGGGATGCTGCAGTGTGTTTACATTCCGTGTGCTCTAGAGACAAATAGAGGAGTTCAGACTGAGCTGCAGTGGCCACACTCCCAGGTGCCCCCTTCTCATGTTCATGGTAACAGAAAACTCACATTTTACAAATGATAATCCATAATTATAGGTGAAGCAAAAGCCTCTCTTTCTCTACTTTGGAGAAATTTCTGGAGAGGAATTCAGAAAAGATTTTAATAGTGAGCCAAGGATGATATCTGAAGGGGATGGAATTGGATTGTAAAGAATGGACATTCTGTTATGTCTGTGACCTTGGGAATTTCATGGGTACTGCAAACTCCCTTTGTGGATTATAGTAGCTTGTGTGACCATCTAAGTGTTCTTTTGAATCCACATTTTCCATATGGTGGTCATCACTGCATGGGGAAAATACTAAGGGCAGGTCATAGTAGAAATCACGATCCTTTTTTGGTGACTTTTCAAAAGCATTTGTGTCCTATGAGTTTGTTGCTTTTCTTGGCCTCCGTTGCTCCCAGTGAAGGCCAAGCCCCCCTAAGTGATTGGATACTTAGGAAGTTTACCATCTAAGGGAGTCAGGGGGCTTAGGCAAAAATAAATAGCAGGAAAAAAAAGTAAGTGAGTTTTGCATGTGTGGTTATTTTGCAGTAAACAATGAGTACTTTAAATTCAGAAGAGAGAAACTTTGGTTTTGGCTAGTTATCACTGAACGTTTAGCTCACTGGAAAATCTAGAATAGTGTTAATATGCTTAATACTAAATCTATTAAAGTAGATTATTTTATTAAAAGTTCTAGCTGTACATTTTTGGCTGATGATTTGGTAAATAGATTTTGGTGACTTGCTCTTAGAGGTAGCATAATAAAAACTGTTTTGGCTGGCTGGGGAGTGCTATATAGAAATTTCCCAGAAAAAAGGGAGAGTAAGAGGCATGGAGTCCATTTACTAGACTCTTAAGACGCTAGGATAATAGCAAAGGGAATGACATGGAAGAGACTCTCAGTGGAAGAATTGCTAGAGCCTGGTAACTTTGGACATATGGAGATATAGCAATTATTGACTTTTATTTAGTTTTCGCATGGCAATACGCGAATTATTTTACTTGTATTTAATATTCTCAACCGTTTTATAAAATATAAGTACTGTTATCATTACAAGTTAATTGATTTGCTTAAGATCACACAGTTAATAATTATCAGAACCAGAACTTAAACCTTGGGTCTGTCTGAACCGAAGCCCTGCTATAAAGGATGCTGACTCATCAGAAGCTAAAATAGTGTTGCTAACATTTTAATTTAGGAGACAGATGCCTATTAAAAGTCTTGGCTTAATGTTGATTGTTGGCATACATATAACACAAACTTTCTTCTCTTTTTCCTTTTTTTCTTTTGTTTTAGTGCGACTTCACGACAGCATATCGGAAGAGGGCTTCCATTACTTGGTGTTTGATTTGTAAGTACAACATACTTTGTGTTTGTTTATTTTTGCTGTCTATTTGAAGATCTTGAATTAAGGATGATTTTTCTCCAAGTTACAGTCCAAATTAATGACCCTTTAATATTTTTAAATGTTCTTCAAATTACATTCAACTCTAATTCTTTTGAAATGAGGTGAATGTTCAGCATTGTTTATTTAAAATTTAAGTTAATCTTCATAAGGGAAACAGTTATGAGTCTGTTTCCTTTGGGATTGTTCATTGTGATATCATAAGTAGTTCTCAGTTTTACCTTGGGGTACAAAGATGGCTGATTATACATAAGCATAATTTTCCATTGAATTTTTTTGAAGTGTTTTTAACTTATTATCTTATATAAAAAGAAGGCTCAAGGACACTTGCGGTTGGTTAATTCAGGGGTTCAACAACATCATCAAACTCCCATCTTTTAGCCCAGCTCACTGGCTTTGTTCTCAGACTGGCATGGTTCAAATTATTACATGGAGACATGGTAATTTATAGTGGAAGACATTGTCTCTCTTTTTTTTTAATAATGAAAAATTCACCTAGTAAGCCTCCCATTTTTCATCTCATTGGCCAGGGCTAGGTCACATGCCTACCCCTCGCCAATCACTGGCAAGGAGAATGGAGTCACCAAGATTGACTTAGACTAATCAGGATTTATAAACCAAGGTTCTATCAATAAGAATGAAGGGAAAACAGTGCTCTTGGGGAGCAGTCCACAGCATCCCCTCTGGCTGGATGGGATATAGTGAGACAGGCCATACGCATTGCTGCTAGGGGTTAAATAAGGATACACTTTCTGAAAATAAAATTGATACTCCATATCAAAAATGTCCATTTCATTTAACTTAGTAATTTTCCTTCTCAGAACAAAGTACATGGAAAGTATTACCCTAAATTCAGATAAAGTTTATACTGAAAGCTGTTTATTGCATTGTCCTTTATAGTGGAAAAAAAAAAGAAAACCAACTTATAAATCCAATAATGGGGAATCAGTTGCATAATTACAGTACATTCATATGATGGACTACTCTCTAGCATTTAATGTGATATTTGGGGAATAGATAAGAAAAAAATTATTATTTCATGTAAAATGTGTCTAATGACAGGTTAGTACTAAGTTTGGTTAATTCAGCCCTCCAATGATGTCATTAAGAAACCAAGTTCATTCCATCTTTCTCTTTGTTCTTTGTAGTATGTGGGTTTGTCCTCACCCTCAGGTTCCCCTTAATGTTCTCAAGTTTGCTGCCTCATTTTCAGGTATCACAGTGACTTCCAAAGGCAGAAGAAAAGGAAACATTAATCCCATTGCATATATTTTTATTTATAGGGAAAACCTTTCCCAGCAGTCCCTCAGAAGATAGCTGATAATGAATTATTGTTTAGAATTGCTTTTCATGCACATGTCTGAACCAAGTGGTAGTAACGGGGATAGAATTATAGCAGTTGGCTTTGACCAATCATAAATTCAGTCTGTAGCAGGAAGGGAAGTCTTGCCTGTTGATAGGCAACCAAACATATCTGCCATATTGGTGATCCACATACTTGCTAGAGAATAGAGACTAAATCTCTGGATACGCACAGTCCTGCTGCACAAGGTTCTTTCCACAGTCACGTTCCATTCATGGCTTGTTCATGTGGCTGTAGGTTGGCAACACTCCAAGTTGCACTAGTTCTTCTTTTCAAGTCTTTCTCAAAGCTCATATCTTTACTTTTACAGTTGTTCTTTCTTCCTTCTTGATGTTCCAGCATTCCTTCTTTTATGATTTCCTTTCTTTAAGAATTTCCTGTAGCCATTCTTTTAGAGTATAGATGTGCTGGCAACAGATTCTGTTTTCCTTTTCTGAGACTGTCTTGATTTCCTCTTCATTTGTGAAGGATACTTTTGCTAGATATAAAACTCTAGGTTGACAGTAATTTTCTTTCAGTGTTGGGCCAATTCCTTCTGGATTCTTCTGTTTTTCATGAGAAATCTTCTATCATTCTAATTGCTTATCCCCTAAAGAAGAGGTATTATTTCTCTCTGGCTGCTTTAAAAAATGTACCTTTGTCTATAGTTTTTAGAAGTTTGACTATGGTGTGTCTTGCCTTGAATTTCTTAGAGCTTATCTTATTTGATATTCACTTAATTTCTTGAGTATATAGATTTATGCCAAACTTAGGAGATTTTTAGACATTGTTTCTTTGATTGCTTTTTCAGCCTCACTTTCTCTTCTCCTTCTGGAACCCTGAGGACATGAATGTTAGATCTTTTGTTATAGTCGCATAAGTCCCTGAGTCTCTGTTCAATTTTTTAAAAATTTATTTTATTTCTTTTGTTCAGATTGGGTAATTTATATTCTCTCTTCAAGTTCACATATCCTTTCCTCAGTTTTTTTCCATTCTGCTGTTGAGCTCATCTATTGAGTTTTTAAAATTTTATTAGTTACTGTGTTTTTATCAGCTCTACCATTGACTTTTGGTTGTTTGGTGTATCCTCTATTCCTTTGTTGAGACTTCCTACTTTTTTTTCATTTAAGTGTGTTCATAATTGTTCACTGAAGCATTTTTATTATGGCTGATTAAAAAACCTGTCAGGTAATTCCAACAGCACTGTCATCTTTATATTGGTATCTGTTCATTGTTTTTTCTCATTCATATTGTGATTATCCTGATTCTTGGTATGATGAGTGATTTTGTATTCTATCCTGGACATTTTGGGTATTATGAGACTCTGAATTTAATTTAAATCATCTTTTTAACAGTCCTCCTCTGATACCACAATGGCAGGGGTGAGGAGGTGTCATCTTATTACTGACAGGTGGGGGTAGAAGCCCAGGTTTCCTACTCAACCCCAATTGACACCCCTGGGAAGCGCCTCTTTACTGCTGTGCAGGGCTGAGAGCACAGGGTTTTGGGTTTTTGTGGGGTTTTTTTCTCTTTATTTAGTGAGAGAAACGCCTCCACCCCATTTTTTTAGACATGTTGTGATTTCTTGATAGGTCTAATTTGTCAGATCTCCTTTACAGTATAATCAAGCGTATGGCATTATACACTGGGATATGTCCTTCATACTGTGATGAATACTAGAATAAAAAAACACTTTTGCTAATGCTCATTACCTAAACCACCATTCAGAACTGGGTTTATTTTTTAATTTAATTTATTTATTTTTAAAATGTATTCATTTTATTTATTTATTTTTATTGAGGCATAGTTGATTTGCAATATTATATTAGTTTTAGGTATACAGATGGTGATTCAGTATTTTTATAGATTATACTCCATTAAAAGTTATTACAAGATAATGGCTGTAATTCCCTGTGCTATACAATATATCCTGTTGCTTATCTATTTTACACGTAGTAGTTTGTATCTCTTAATTCCAAACCCCTAATTTGCCCCTCCGCCTTCCCTCTCCACTTTGGCTAATTGGGTTTAATCACAGCTCAGTCAGAGAGAAAAAATTTTTTCTCTGCCCTCTTATGTTCAATGCATGAAGGAAGGCATGTGAGTTAAACTGAGAAAAGATAGTGATTAACAGGAGAAAAGGCACAACATTTTTATTAATATTTATGTGCACATGAGCTCACAGCAAAGACATGAAATTGAAAGAAGCAATTAGACTCAGGGTGTCAACTCCTTGTCTTAGATGGTAAGAATTGCTTAGATGGAAGCAGACACCTTCCTCAAAGGGAAATTTATGTCCTGCTTTTAGGCAGATTAAGGGCGTGGAGTAGAGAATTCTTCCTGTATTTGCTGATTCTCACTTGCCTTTAGCTCAATATCATCCTTATGCCAAAGTGGCATATTTTGGCAGGGCATATTCTGATCCCCTTCAGCTCCAAAAAGCAATTCAGTGTTAGGCCAAATATAAAAGAAGGAGACATCCTTCTTCCCATGCCATGCCGCTTTTCCACAGTCATCAAGTTATTTATATCCATGTTTTAAATTTTATAGATTTTTAAAGGTAAGATTTCCTTACTAAGTGGAGGGAATGATAAGAATCACATTGTTTAGAATAAAGTTTATTTTTAAAGTGCACCATTTTTTAAAAAATTCAGCACTTAGTAATTGGTGCAGAACATATAAAGAAAGCATTTCATGTGAAAACAAAATAAGATTTTCAATTACAGTGGATCATATCTGAAGCAATGATATTTGTTTGTGCTATTAATGTCTCTGAAACCAAAATGTAGAGTTTACGTTTGAACCATAGTAACATGAAATCTGCTGTTATTTTGAAATCTGTTGCAATTATTCTTCAATGTTTAAAGTTTAAGAGGAGAGTTATCAGTAATTCTCATCAAAATGCTTTTCCAGTAAATGAGATTAATAAACTAGTTAAACACAATCCAGTAAAGCACCCAGCTTTAGAGACAGTTGGAAATCAATGGCTAAAAGTGTAGATTTTCAATGACTAAAAAGAGATTATAACAAATATAAATAAATAATTCCTCTAAATTATTTAATTGTGGTGGTGGTATTCTAGGAAGAAGAAAAGTAAGTAGCTTTAGAAAAATGCACATTTTAAACATAGTTAAGAAAAGTATGCTCTTAAAGATATCAATGAAATACTCATGGAAAAATTGGAAGTCACTTTGCCAATCAGTTCCAAGATAAAATAACGACTTGAATTCCTGAAGAAGGAATGTTCTCTGTGTTTGTCCTTTTGATGATGGTTTTGGCAATGTGGTACTTGTGCATACTTCCTGTGGAATGTCAGCTATTCAGAATCTAATGGGAAGTTCTATTTTTATAGGTGTGTTGAGTCTTCTTCTAATGGAATTCTTTCCTTTTCTAAAAAGCAAAACAGAAGGGGCCATGAGTTCTATGAAAAAAAAAAAGATGTCTTTTTGTTACTTTTAATTTATATTTTTTATTCAGATATCTATCCACTGTTTCCAACTACAAAGCGTTAATAGTCAATTTTGCAAATAGACTCAGGAATCAGTGGGAAAGGCCTGCATGAAAGCAAAGATATCTTCACAGCAAATATTGAACTGCCTGATTTTTTAGAATCATTTTTGTCAAGGTCTGTGCCTAGAAGGGTTTTTAAACACATCTCAGCAACTCTGGGAGGCAAAAGATGTGGATTTATCTGAAATCTAACAGAAGATAAGACAGTGAAGTAATGGAGCTAGAATTACAGTCCTCAAGGGAGAAGCCTAAAGGCAGAGCCATTGGCCTTAGGAAATAAAGCAGATCCAGTCCATTTCTAGGACTGATAGGAAGAAAGGCCTTGACAAGGACAGTCATTTGAATATGGCATGTATATTTCAGGATCTATATGTCAGAGAAGATCTGTATTATGTGCTTGTTGGGTGAATGTACACAATGACGTATAGATATATCACACTTTAAGTAAATGTGTAAGAGAATGACACTTGGGTTGAATTTTGGTAATCTCAATAGGGAACTAAAATAGACTAGATTAAGGCTCAATGGAAAGCATGCTGACCCAGAATGAAAAGATTTGAGTTTCAGTCTCAAAGCTACCCAGGGCTAAACATTTAACAGTATCTTTTCTCTAAGCCTTATTTTTCTCAAAGAGAATGAGGCCATGGGTACAGATGAAAAATTTGTTAGACATCTCTCAAATTCTTTTCTATTCTATGAAGCCAGGATGTTATTCACATCAATTTGAGATTTCTGATAGAATTAATGGGACTCCTGGTACCATTTTTAAATACTAGAAAATTTCTCACGAGTCTAAAGTATTGGAGAAAATGCTATTATTACGTCTTTAAAAAGAACATATTTTTTTTCTCTAGCAAAGTCATATCTTGGTATGTGAAGTATTTCTTTTTTTCTTCTGTTTTAAAGTGTTTGTGTTTTTGTCCCCAAATAAGAAATTCCATTCATCAAATATGCGATAGGCGCCTACTAAAAGCAAGACACTTTGCCTAATGTTTTAAGGGGGAAAAAAAGCAATGTTTCTGAGCATTTTAAAATAAATGTCCCATTTGGGTAAATTCAGAAAGCAGTACCCTGAGAGAATCTGCTGTGCTTCCTCCTCCGGCCCCATTTTATCATATTTCTAGCAGCCAGAAGGCCTGGTCAAGTTGCATGTTTTGTGCTTATTTGTTAGGAAAACATGTTGAGTTTTCATTTTTACAAATTTGAAATTATAATACTAAAAATACTTTTTCAAAATACACTCCTTGGACTGGGGAGCTGATAGTTATATTGGTAATATTAGGGCTAAAGGATAAGTCAGACACCATCCTTTTTCAAAGATTTTATAGTTTAGCTAGGGGCTTAGATGCCTTCAAAATATCTGTGGTGTAGACCTAGTGTGGTAAAAGCTGTAAGAGTTATACAGGGGATTGGGAAAGTGAGGCAACCTTCATTCAGTCAGGGATATCAGGAAACAGTGGGAAGAACTGAAGCTGAGGCAGGCGTAATTATGTCCTTGGGGATATTTCTTCGTTCAGCGAATAAACACTTGGTATGTACTCACTCTGTACCAGGCGCTGCAGATAAGCAGATTGAAGGGAAGGTGACTGACCATTTTTTGCCTTCAAAAAAAACATAATGAAATGTTATGTTATGGCATTTTTTTGCCTACTAGAATATTTGGTTATATAACCAACAGGTCAGCAGCATTTACATAACACAAATATAACAAGTTTCACAGTGTCTGTGAAAACATCTGGTATGTGCGCCTAGTAACTCGGTCATCTTTATGGTAATTTAGTAAAATTCTTCTATTATGCTGATGATACTCTCCTGTATTTCACAAGGTATGTATATTCCAGTGATTATTAATTCTTTTGGGAGGTGGAGGCCTAGTATGATTTTTTTTCTGAATGCCTTTTGCTTATTATTTACAGCAAATTTTATCTGTCTTAAAACCTACCAAGTGTAATATTTCCTTTAATTTATATCACCAAACATTGTAGTTAACAAACAGTAGTAGCAAAAATAATTTTACACTCAGATCAGAATGTGAAAGCACAGTATTGAAGACTATTTACTGTTGCAAAATAGTACTTGAGCACAAGTCTCTAGGTTAAACTCCTGTCAAGAGAAAGAAAAATAAATCAAGTGCTGTGATATTTTGCTATGTACACGGATTGGAGCAAAGAGAGATTAGATTGGAGGTGGTGAACCCAGTTAGAAGGTGGCTGCACTAACATCCAGGTAGATAATAGTCCCTGAAGTACATAAGGTGTTGGTAGGAATAAAGTAAAAAGGTACAGTCGGCCCTCCATATCCTCAGGTCCCACACCCACGAACCAACCATAGATCAAAAATATTTGAGAAAAGAAAAATTCCAAAGTTCCAAAAAGCAAAACTTGAATTTACTGAAGCTGGCAACTATTGACGTAGCATTTGCATTGTATTAGGTGTTATAGGTAATCAAGAGATGGTTTAAAGTATAAGGGAGGATATGCGTATAGTATAAGATCATACTGTACCATTTTATATAAGGAACTTGAGCATCCTTGGATTTTAATAGCGGCTGGGGATCCCCACGGATGCTGAGGGATGACTGTATAATCTGTCTGAAAATAATTTTTAGAACAAAGTTGTCTGCGGAATTTTGCTGTTAGTTGGCAATTTATGTACAAGAAACAGTTAATCTACTTAAAATGGAGGATATTTTAAATAACAAAGAAACCCTGGATGCTGTAGAGATACTGCATTTCTTATTTGTTTTTAAAAACAATTGCGTTTGAATCAAAACATCTTGGCTGTTGTTAAAATGAAATTTAATGTCCATTACAGTGGAAAGCTATAAATCTTGAACTGTAGAAGTTCACAGTTGGGAAAATACAGGTTTCACAAGGTTATACTAAATAATTTCAGTGTTGTATTTGTTAGAGAATTAATAAAATGGTAATGAATATGTTACAAGCATATACTGCTTTATTGAACTTTGCTTTATTGTGCTTCACAGAGACTGCATTTTTTACAAATTGAAGGTTTATGGTAACCCTGCATCCAGCAAGTTTATCAGTCCCATTTTTTCCTAACAACATTTGCTCACTCTATATGTCTGTGTCACATTTTGATAATTCTCAAAATATTTCATAACCCTCGACCAGCAAAAAAGATTATGTCTGGCTGAAGGCTCAGGTGATGGTTAGCATTTTCTTTAGCGATGAAGTATTTTTTAAATTAAGGTTTGTACTTTTTTTTTTTTTTAGACATAATGCTATTGGACACTTAATAGACTACAGGATAGTGTAGACATAACTTCTACATGCACTGGGAAACAAAAAATTCGTGTGACTTACTTTATTGTGATATTCACTTTATATTGGTGGTCTGGAACCGAGCCTGCAGTATCTTGGAGGTATGCCTGTGCATTTTTTAAGAAAAAAACATTTTAAATGACTATGACATCCTGTACTTTTAATAGAAAGGGGTAGAGATACTCATATCCTTTTGATTCTTTTCTGAGTAAAAGGCAAAATTAACATTCAAATTTTCTCATGTATTATGGTGCTGCTCCAAGGTGGCAAAGGCAACCCTTTCACCCACACATCATAGTTCTTTTATGTTAACAAACACTTTCAGTTTGAATGGGATAAGATATAACCTCATCTCATGAGTACTCTTTAGCTGACAACCTACAGGAGGCAGGAGGCTCTTCAAGATGAATACCATCTGATGGCTTCTTTAGAATTATTGTCAGGTATAATTGTCTTAAATTCCAGAGGCCCAATTTCTGTTTCATTTGTTCACTTTAGTAATTTTCATTCTTTGATATAAATCTGGATTTCTTGATATTATATCAATCCCCATATTTGTCTTTATGAAGTAAGGAGAAAATGTTATGTAATTTAGGACTTTGGAAACTTTTAAACAATTTCTTTAAACTTTTACACTTCTAATAAACTTTATTTTTTTAGAGGAGTTTTGGGTTCAAAGCAAAATTGAGCAGAAATTTCGGAGAATTCCCAAATACCCCCATCCCCACACATGCACTGCCTCGGCGCTGTTGACTTCCTACACCACAGTGATCTATTTGTTTCAGTTGATGAATCTACATTGACCCATCATTATTACCCGAAGTCCATAGTTTACATTAGGGTTTACTCTTGGTATTGTACATTGACTGGGTTTTTACAAATGTATAGTGACATGTATCCACCATTGTAGTTTAATACGGAATAATTTCATTATCTTAAAAATCCTCTGTGCTCCAATTATTTATCTCACCCTTCTAACTAGAAACAACTAATCGTTTCACTGTCTCCATAGTTTTGCCTTTTCCAGAATGTCAAAGTTGGAATCATACAGTATGTAACCTTTTCAGATTGGCTTCTTCCACTTAGCTGTATATGTTTATGTTTTCTCCATGTTTTTCACGGCTCGATAGTTCATATCTTTTTAGCACTGACTAATAATCCATTCCCTGGATGAGCCACGGTTTGTTTATACACTCACCTACTGAAGGATATCTTGGTTGCTTCTGAGTTTTGGCTATGAATAAAGTTGCTGTAAACATCTGTGTGCAGGTTTTTGTGTGGACTTAAGTTTTCAACTCCTTTGGGTAAATACCAAGGAGCACAATTGCTGGATTATATGGTAAGAGTATATTTAGTTGTATAAGAAACTGCCAAACTGTCTTTTAAAGTGGCTGTATCATTTTTCATTCTCATCAGCAATGAATGAGAGCTTCTGTTGCTTCACATCCTACCAGTATTTGGTGTTGTCAGTGTTTTGGACTTTGGCCACACTAATAGATTTATAACAGTTATCTCATTTTTTTTTTAATTTTATTTTTTTTTATACAGCAGGTTCTTATTAGTTATCTATTTTATACATATTAGTGTATATATGTCAATCCCAATCTCCCAATTCATACCACCATCACCACCACCACCACCCCCCACTTTCCCCCCTTGGTGTTCATAAGTTTGTTCTCTACATCTGTGTCTATTTCTGCCTTGCAGACTGGTTCATCTGTACCATTTTTCTAGATTCCACATATATGCATTAATATATGATATGTATTTTTCTCTTTCGGACTTACTTCATTCTGTATGACAGTCTCTAGGTCCATCCACATCTCTACAAATGACCCAATTTCGTTCCTTTTTATGGCTGAGTTATATTCCATTGTGTATATGTACCACATCTTCTTTATCCATTCTTCTGTTGATGGGCATTTAGGTTGCTTCCATAACCTGGCTATTGTAAATAGTGCTGCAGTGAACACTGGGGTGCATGTGTCTTTTTGAATTATGGTTTTCTCTGGGTAATGCCCAGTAGTGGGAATTGCTGGGTCATATGGTAATTCTATTTTTAGTTTTTTAAGGAACCTCCATACTGCTCTCCATAGTGGCTGTACCAATTTACATTCCCATGGTTTTCTCATTTTAATTCGTAATTGCCTAGTGACATATGGTGTGGAGCATCTTTTCATATGCTTATGTGTCATCTGCATATCTTCTTTGGTGAGGTATCCTTCAGCTCTTTTGCCTATTTTTGAATCAGATTGTTCATTTTCTTATTGTTCAGTTTTAAGAATTCGTTTTTTTTTTTATTTTTTAAATTAATTAATTAATTAATTTATGGCTGTGTTGGGTCTTCATTTCTGTGCAAGGGCTTTCTCTAGTTGTGGCAAGCGGGGGCCACTCTTCATCGCGGTGCACGGGCCTCTCATTATCGCGGCCTCTCTTGCTGTGGAGCACAGGCTCCAGATGCGCAGGCTCAGTAATTGTGGCTCACGGGCCTAGCTGTTCTACGGCATGTGGAATCTTCCCAGACCAGAGCTCGAACCTGTGTCTCCTGCATTAGCAGCCAGATTCTCAACCACTGAGCCACGAGGGAAGCCCTTTAAGAATTCTTTGTGTAGTTTAGATAACAGTTCTTTATCAGATGTCTTTGTAAATATTTTTTTTCCAGTCTATAACCTGTCTTCTCATTTCTTGACAGTGTCTTTTGCAGAGCAGAATTTTTAAATTTTAATCAAGTTCACATTATCAATTCTTTCTTTCATAGATCGTGCCTTTGATGTTGTATTTAAAAGTCATCCCCATGTCCAAAGTTATCTAGATATTCTCCTATGTTATCGTCCAGGATTTTTATGGTTTTAATTATATAGTTATAGTTTTACATTTAGGTCTGTGATTCACTTTGAGTTAGTTTTTGTGAAGGGTGTAATGTCTGGATTTAGGGTTTTTTTAAATTTTGTTTTTAATATGTACCTGTTCTAGCATCATTTATTGCAGAGTCTCTCTTTTCTCCATTGTATTTCCATTGCTCCTTTGTCAAAGATGAGAGACTATATTTATATGGGTTCGTTTCTGGGCTTTCTATTCCATACAATTAATCAGTTTGTTTAGTCTTTCATTAATACCACACTTTTTTGATTACTGTAGCTTTATAGTAAGTCTTGAAGTCAGATGGTATCAGTCCTTCATCTTTGTTCTTCCCTTTAAATATTGTGTTGGTATTCTTGGTCTTTTGGCTCTCCACATAAACTTTAGAATCAGGTTGTTGATATCCACAAAAAGACTTGCTGAGATTTTGATTGGAATTATGTTGATCGAGTTGGTAAGAACTGTCATCTTGACCTCCTACTCATTGACAAGGAATATCTCTCCATTTATTTAGTTATTTTTTTGAGATATTTCATCAGAGTTTTGTAGTTTTCCTCATATAGATCTTTTACATATTTTGTTAGACTTACACCTAAGTATTTCATTTTTAGGGAGGGTAATGTAAATGGTAATGTGTTTTTAATATAAATTTCACTTGGTCATTTCTGGCACATAGGAAACCTGTAGACTTTTGTATATTAACCTTGTATCCTGCAGTTTGTGATAACTGCTTATTTCCAGGAGTTTTGTTGTCAATTCTTTAGGATTTTTATGCATAGACAATCATGTCATCTGTGAATAATGACCATTTTATTTCTTCCTTCTCAATTTGTATACCTTTTGTTTCCTTTTCTTATCTGACTGCATTAACTAGGACTTCTAGTATGATGTTGGAAACACATGGTGAAAGGGGACATCTTTGACATCTTTGCCTTGTTCCTGATCTTAGTGGGAAAGCTTCATGTTTCTCACTATTAAATATGATGTTAGCTTGTGGTATTTTGTAGATGTTCTTTATGAAGTTGGGGAACTGTTCGTAGTTTACTGAGAGTTACTCTCATGAATGGATGTTGAATTTTGTCAAATGATTTTTCTACATCAACGGATATGATCATGTGATTTTTCTATTTTTGCCTATTTTGATGTTATTGATAGATAACATTGATTTTCCAATGTTAAACCAGCCTTGCATACCTGAAATAAATTTCTTTTGCTCATGGTGAATAATTCTTTTTATACATTGTCATATTCATTTTGCTAATATTTTGTTGAGGATTTTTGTATCTATGTTCGTGAGGGATATTGGTGTATAATTTTTCCTTCTTGTAGTGCCTTTATCTGGTTTTGGTTTTAGAGTAATGGTGGCCTTATAGAATGTGTTGCAGTGTGTTCACTCTGCTTCTGTTTTCTGCTTCATATTGTGAAGAATTGGTATCATTTATTCCTTAAGTGTTTGGTATAATTTACCAGTTAATCCATTTGGGCCTGGTGCTTTCTGTTTTGGAAGGTTATTAATTATTGATTCAATTTCTTTAATAGATAGGCCTATTCAGGTTGTCTATTTCTTCTTGTGCAATTTTGGCAGATTGTGTCTTTCAAGGAATTGGTCCATTTCATCTGGGTTATCAAATATGTGGACATAGAGTTATTCATAATAATCCTTTATTATCCTTTTAATGTCCATGGTATCTATAGTAATGTCTCCTCCTTCATTTCTAATAGTAATAATTTATGTCTTCTCTCTTTTTTTCTTAATTAGCCTGGCTAGAGACTTACCCATTTCATTGATCTTTTCAAAGAACTAGCTTTTTTTTGCTATTGTTGATTTCCTCTATTGATTTCCTGTTTTCATTTTTATTGATTTCTGCTCTAATTTTTATTATTTCTTTTGCTCTACTTACTTTGGATTTAATTTGCTCTTCTTTTTCTTTCTACTAGTGGAAGCTTAGCATATTAATTTGCTATCTTTCTTCCTTTCTAATATGTGCATTCAGTGCTATAAATATCCCTGTATGTAGCTCATCCCACAAATTTTGATAAGTTATTGTTTCTTTTTCATTTAATTCAAAACATTTTTAAATTTCTCTTGTGATTTCTTCATTGACTTATGTGTTGTTTAATCTCCTAGTATTTTGGATCCTTCAGTTTTCTTTCTGTTGTTGATTTCTTGTTTAATTCCATGTGCTCTGAGAGTAGACCTTGTTTGATTTCTAATCTTCTAAACTTGTTAAGGTGTGTTTTATGACCCAGAATGTCATCTATCTTGGTGAATGTTCCATGTGAGTTGGAGAAGAATGTGTATTCTGCCGTTGTTTATACAGAAGTATAAGTATAGAAGTCATCTATAGATCTCAATTATAGATCTATAGATGTAGTCTATAGATCTCAATTATATCCAGTTGATTTATGGTGCTCTTGAGTTCAACTATGTTCTTAGTGATTTTCTGCGTGGTGGATCAGTCCATTTCTGATAGACGGGTGTTAAAGTCTCCAGCTACAGTAGTAGATTCACCTATTTTTCTTTACAGTTCTACCAGTGTTTGCCTTACGTATTTTGATGTTGTATTGTTAGGCACATGCACATTAAGAATTGTTACATATTCTTGGAGTATTGACCCCTTTGTCATTAAGTGATGCCCCTCTTTTTCTCTGATAATTTTCCTTGCCCTGAAGTCTGCTCTGTCTATTATTAATATAGCTACTCTCACTTTCTTTTTAGTAGTGTTAGCATGACATATAATTCTCCATTCTTTTAGTCTTAATCTAAGTATGTCTTTATAATTACAATGAATTTCTTTCTGACAGCATATAGTTGGGTCTTGTTTTTTGATCCACCCTGACAATCTCTTTTCATGTATTTAGTTCATTGATGTTTAAAGTGATTATTGATATAGTTGGATTAATAGCTACCATATTTGTTACTGTTTTCTATTTGCTTCCCTTGTTCTTTGTTATTGTTGTTACCATCCACCTTTTTTTTTTTTTTTTTTGAAGTTTCTATTGGCATTTCCTCAAGCTCAGAGATTCTTTCCTCAGCTGGGTCCAGTGTACTAAGGAGCTCATCAGTGGCATTCTTCATTACTGTTACAGTGTTTTCTTTTTTATCCTGGCATTTCTTTTTGATTCTTTCTCAGAATTTTCATCTTTCTGCTTACATTACCCATCTGTTCTTGCATGTTGTCTACTTTTTCCATTAATCTCCTTAACATATTAATCATAGTTTTTTAAATTACTGGTCTAATAATTCTAACATTCCTGCCATATCTGATTCTGGCTCTGATGCATGTTAAGTTTCTTCAAAGTGTGCTTTTTGCCTTTTGGTATGTCTTGTAATTTTTTGTTGAAAGATGGACATGATGTACTGGGTAAAAGGAACCGTGGTTAGTAGGCCTTTAGTAATGTATTGGTAAGGTGTTGGGGGAGGGGAAGCACTCTGCAGTCCTATGATTAGGTTTCAGTCTTTTGGTGAGCCTCATCCCTTGGACTGTCAACTTCACCAGTGCTTCTCAGTTTTGCTTTGTCCCCCCCACCCCACCCCCGCCCCTTAGGTTGGACAGGATAACTAGAGAAAGCCGGAATTGGGTGTTTCCCTTCTTCCACTTACATTCCCCCCGAGTTAGTTAGGCTCTGTTAATACCTCAGTAGTGTAGGCTCTGGTAAGATGATCTCATTAAGGTGGCCCTTGTTAAAAAAAACAGAATGCTCTGCCGTGTTTCAAAATGGTTCCTTTTCCCCTCTCACTGCTGGAAGCACAAGAAGATTTTCCTTTGATATTCACTGTGAGGACCTGATAGAACTCCTAGAGGTAAAACTTTCAATAGTCTGGGCCCTCACATGACTGGGTACCCCTGGAGCTTTATCTTCTAGGCTTGTCCACACTGAGCCTTCAGCAGTTTGTCAATTATAGGTCAGATTTTCCTACCACGACACTGGTTCCTGCAGAGGTTTCTGTTTCAGTAAGTTGTGATTTTCTGTATCTGCCTGTCAGTCTCTTCAGTTTCGGGGGCAGCAGTCTGCCTTCTGACCTTATTTGACAGATCTATGGAAAATTGTTAATTTTTTAGTTTGTTTAGCTTTTTACTTGTTTTTAGGACAGAGTGACAACTTCTGAACTCCTTACATGCCAGACCAGAAACCAGAAGATCATACAATGTTTTTTTTTTAATCTTGAATATTATAAAATTAATTTAAAACTCCTAAATTGTTTGGAATTGAAAAGACAAACAAGGCATAGTCATTTACAGCTGGAGGTCAGAAATCAAGGCTAGAAATTAAAGTTTTTAAGACATGTTTTAAGATAATTAGAAGTCTGAGCTATGTGTTTCTCATATACTATAGGCCACCAAGACTGATAGAATAAACAACTGAAGACTATTCCTTAATCACACTTCATTGGAAATTGTTGTCCATAATCATTAAAGAGATTTACTGACTCTTTTGTTCAACCAGATTTTGAAAGCACAGTTTTCTCAAAAAGTTAATTAAGTATAAAATCTTGGATGCTGATTAAAGTGCTGCCTTCTTAAGTAAATGTCTTTCAGCTCCTGGGTCAGATGCTTCTCCTTGGACAAAGCTGGAATTGCTATCTTGGGTATTAATTGTCATTTTAGAGGCAGTTAGTGTCTGTGGACTGTCAGTGACATTCTGCTATGTAAGAGAATCTGGAAAAGTTACAATTTGAAAGATGTTGGACTAAGTTTAGCAGTCAGCTTCTTCAGGATGTGATGGTATTTTCTGCCATGCTCTCATCCATTCCATCTCCCAGCCTGGACTGTGTAGGCAGGAAGCCCAAGTCCTACTTGATCCCTGCTTACTTTTCACTTCTACTTGAGACACCCAAACATGGCAGGTGCTGCTGTTGGCTTGCTGTTAGTTTTCTCCCAGGTTTTGGTACTTTAGACATTCTCTGTAAATAGATTTGCTATTATCATACATCCATCCAATGACTAGAATACTGATTGGGTGCTAATTATATGGCAGGCACTTTGCTAAATACTAGAGATAGGGCTTTCCTGGTGGCGCAGTGGTTAAGAATCTGCCTGCCAATGCAGGGGACATGGGTCCGAGCCCTGGTCCTGGAAGATCCCACATGCCCTGGAGCAACTGAGCCCATGTGCCACAGCTACTGAGCCTGCGCTCTGGAGCCCGTGAGCCACAACTACTGAGCCCGCGAGCCACAACTACTGAAGCCCGTGCACTTAGAGCCCGTGCTCTGCAACAAGAGAAGCCACCGCAGTGAGAAGCCCGCGCACCGCAAACTAGAGAAAGCCCGCATGTGGCAACGAAGACCCAACGCAGCCAAAAATAAATAAATAAATAAAATAAATTAAAAAAAAAATACTAGAGATAAAGCCATGAATAAGACATAGTCCCTGCCCACTAGGAGCTTAGAGCCTAATCAGGAAGAGAGACAATAAACTGTGGAGAGCCCTGAGATGGAGTAAGCTCACGGAAAGGAGTGGCGCCTAATGACCACCAGGGTGACAGCGTGGAGGAGGAGACTCTATGCTGAGATGTGCAGGATAAGGAGAATTTAGTCAGTCACAGATTCTGTCTTCTTCCTGCAATGCCAAGAGGAACAGCATGTGCAATGGCCCAGAGGAGAGAGACTGTAGACAATTCTAGACATTTGTACCTCAGTCTGGATGAGTTTGAGGGGAGAAAGGGAGCACCATGAAGCTGTGAGACTGAAGAAGCAGGCAGGGGCCAGTTCTCAAAGCCCGTTCCCTAGTTTTCATTCCTTGAACTAAAACCTGATTTTTTAAAAGGGGGAATTAAGGGGAATGATATAATGAGATATTTTAGAAAAGTCATTTCAGCTACAAGTCGGGAAACATATTGGCATCCTAGCATGAGATACAAGTTTCTGGATCTAAGCAGTACAGTGGGAATGCAGAAAGTGGAAAGCTTTGAGAGTAATTTAAGAGGTAGACGTAATAGATATGGTGATTAATTGGACCTGAAACTTTTTTGTTGAAACCTACTGTTGGTTTGGAACATTCCATTTCTAAAATAACTACAATAATCTGATTAGAGAAAAGACTATTTTATCTTGTTAATGTGTTGACTAGTTAATTGATAGCCGTGTAATTGAGAACAGTTAAAACAATGACATTTTGTTAAAAGACACTTATCAGACTCAGAAATAGTTACCAGCTCAGTGTTTTGGAATTTTGAATATGTGAATAAAATAAGTAAAACATCTAAAAGTATGTGACTTTTGACAAACAAGCAGATTTTGGGGAAAAAAACCAACTTCTTTTTACTAGCTAAAGTGAAGATATAAACAGCACTAAAACTTAGTAGGCTCTCAGTAAATATTTATTGGATAAATGTCTTGCATTATTTGACATTTTAAATAGGTCAAAGAAAGTAGAAGCAATTATTGAGGTTACCTCAGTTTCAACTGCATGTGTTCATTCTTGGGGTATACATGTTATATATACTATACACTCACGTTGTGTGGTGTATGCCAGTTCTGTGAGGGGATGAGGGCCAACATCTACCTGCACAGAGTTACTCTTTCCCAGTAGTCTGGATAAAACTTACGAAAATTACCAGTTTGCTAACTGATTTGAATTAGAAAAGTAGAACTGAAATATTTGAAATATTAAAAATGGCCACTCATGATTTAGTAATAATTGTGTGGATAATATTTGACCAATAATATAGTTCCGCATGATCAGTATTTAGCCATTATGTCTGGTTTATTATGCCTGTGTATCTGTCAGTCAGTGTTTCAGCCCATCTGCCTCCCTATTTAATCACCAGTCTCTCTGGCCACCCAGCAAGCCATTTGGTTGTGTGTGTCTGTTCCGTATGTGTTTCGTATGTGTTGGTGTGGCTGTAACTTTGTTAAGATGTTGACAGACGAGAATAATTGTCTCAAGGAAGATGTCTCTTTTGTTTGAAAAAATATGTGGGAGAGAAATAGGAGTCTGATTTTTCACAAATGCTTTTGAATTTTTTGAATTCCAAATCAATAACCTGACAGTCAGGACTGTTATTGAACCCTCAGAAAAAAAGCTTTCAACATAGAATTTTGAAGAAAATTACAATTCATTATCTTGTTCATTATTCTTCTTTGCTATTTTAGTGTAGTGATGGAAGTGCATTTGAAAAGTTTTATATATAGATTTATTATCTTGAATTACGATTTTTTCATTAACTTTCACTGTAATTTCTCATATATCTTGCTAAAAAGGAGGGGAGGGAATCAGATCTTAACAAATATATTTCTTTAAAGAACATACTGTTTTTATCCATACCTGTTACTTTTATGTTTATTGACTTGATGCTGCCCTTGGCAAGAAATTAAACCAATTCACTATCAACTTAACCCATCTGTCTTCGCTGTCAGACAGGTCTCTATTTATGTATCTTTCTTTCCCAGTGTCTTGCTCAGTTTCTGAAACTAGAAGCTGTTCAGTAAATATTTGTTGAGCTAAACAAAACCCTCACGGTCCTGAATTCATTTATTCATTCAACAAATACCTTTAGTGTTTATCATATAGTTGATACCGTGCTGGTCCCTAGGGCCCACCACGAGTTAGATTTTGTCCCTCTCTTCAAGGCACTTGAAGTTTGTTTAGATATTCATTAAGTAACATGCATATATTCAAAATACCATAGATGTAATTCAGATCTATCATATAGGTAATTTTCTTCTCTCCTTCTATGTCTTCTTTGCTAGTTCTTCCTCATCTCCTAGATGAGTGATCCAGGAGCTTGTTGCTTGGGCACCTTACATTTTCTGCTTATACTCACTTCCTCGGTATCTCATCTAGTATCATGGCTTTAAATTTCATATAAAAACTAATGGCACCCAAATTTATAACTGCAGCTCAGACCTCTACCTGAATTCCAGACATATCCTGTTGCCTACTCACCATCTCCACTTGGATTTCTAACTATCATTTCAAATTTAAAATGTCTAAAACTGACCTTCTCATCTCCCTACTGCCAAACTTGCCCCTACCAGTTACTGGCAACTCCATCTTTGCAGTCACTCAGGCCAAAAACATTGTAGTAATTATTAACTCATTTCTTTTTCTTAACTACTATATCTGATTCATCAGTAACTCCTGTTAGTTTTAAAATATATTCAGAATCGGATAACTCATCACCATGTCTGTGGCATCACCTTGGCCCAGACCACTCATCTCTTGCCTGGGTCACTGTAAAAGCATCCTGACTGGTCTCCCTCTTTCTGCATCTATGCTCAACACAGCAGCCAGAGACTGCTCTGCTCAGAGCACTCCATTGTCTCATGGCTTACCCCTCTCCTCCTGCCTTCTCAGCTCCAGCCACACTCACTGCCTTCTTCACAGCCTGGAACAAGCTAGACATTTACCCTTCCTGTTTCCTTGGCCCTGAGTGTTCTTCTCCCAGCAACCTGCTTAGTCTACCTCTCTCTCCCTTCAGGGCTCAGCTCACAGGCCACCTTCTCAAGAAGACCTTCCCTGTATCCCTAAGGGTTGCCCTTATTTCTTTACCAACTCTTACTCCTTCTTGGCCTTTTTTTCCCCCCCTTCCTTGACATTTATCACCACCTAACCTGTCATAAACTAAACTTAAACTATATCTGGTCAGTTATCTGTTACTGCCCACTAGAATGCTCCATGAATACAGGGACTTTTTGCTCTTTTGTTCACTGTTTTATCCCTAGTGCCTAGAATAGTGCTTGCACAAAGCAGGCATTCAATAAATATTTTTGCATAAGAGTATCTGAGGAAGCTTCTGGAAAGAATACAAACTTGTTTTGTAAAGAGTTTAGAGAGTTTGAAGTGAATATTTTAGGTCTCCTTTCATTTACTTGCTACTTCGGGTACATATGGTACCACAGTGCTAGCTATTTGAAGGTCCTGTTGCCTAAATACTAGTTAATTAGCATGCTCAGAATCATAGAAATGGATTTTTAACCAAAACTAAAACTGGAGATTTCGTTTAGCAAAGTATCTACTTTGGAGCAAAATGTGACATCACGAACACATGTTTTAAGAAATGTGAAGTAGCTAAGCCTGTGTGGTCAAAATGGATGTAATGTTCTCAGGCATGATGATTATGATGTACTTAAGTTCAAATACTGATTTTTCTTGATTGTTATGATGCTTAATTAATTGATATTTACCATCTACCTTGACTTTTTCTTGGGAACATTTTGGTTACTTATTTTTAGCCAGCAAGCAAAGTAAGATATTCAGTTACCCTGGGAGCCTGCTGCTAATGACTGTAATTATTTAGGCAATTGAAGTCATTCCTGTCATTCTCTTTCTCAAACCCACAAAATGCCAAGACTGAAGCATGCAATGTATACATGGTCTAATATATTTCTTTAGCGGTCACATTCTTGACTGGAGCCTGAGGAAAGAAAGCCTCTTTTGGTTGCTTTTCTAATCTCTTATTTTGGAATTTGAAAACTATTCAACCCTTTCCAGAAACGTTGACCCAACTGGGGCATTTTCATGGACAGTAAGAAATCCTTTCTGCCTGCTCTTACTTGAACAAAGAGGCCACTGATCTGGGTGAACAGCATCATCAGCGTTTGGTTTCTTGTCCTAGCGTTAGTGATGATATGGACCTTTACTGAGGGCGTGCCTAGCTGACAGTCACAAAACCCAAAACACTTTCGGACTATGAATAGAAGTGAAATGATGAACAGATAAGGCATAGTGCCTTAGGACTTGCAATATTTATACTCTTGAAATGTATGCCTGGAGTTTGGAAAAACTTAAAAGTGTTAGTTACTGATAGTCTAGAGAAGGAAGAACACTTTTCTTATGTGCTCAGACTTAAAGCTTTGTTTCTGTAACTGCTTCAGTGTTAACTATTTCTCTTGTTGGCCACCTCAAAGTGGAAATTCTCTTTGGTTGTCCATGTAATCTCTTTACCTAAAGAAAGCAAAAAGGGATTAAAAACAAATACCACACTTTTCCTTTTGAGTGTTGCAATGTGAAGAGAGTTTTAGGGACTATGGTGTTGACTTGGTCTCTGCTGATTTGAAGCATTCATTATTTATTTGAAACAAAGTTACTGAGTATGTGAATAAAACCCAAGAATAAAATGATATATACTCAAGTGAAATTTGCTTAGATCAATGTTGTTGAACTGCCCTTATCAATGCATTATATTATTGGAAAATCATTTGAATTTTGCAAAGGAATGTCTGACTTAAATCAGAGCTAACATTTGTTGAGTACTATGAAGCCCCCTTCCCAAAGCATATTATTACACATTGTCTCATTTATTCTGCGCAGTAACTCTATGAAATATATAGTATTACTTACTTCCTCTTTACAGGTAAGGAAATTGGGGCAGGAAAAGTTCATTGTTTTGTCCAAGGTCACAGAGTAAATGGCTGTGCTAGGGCTTAAACTCAGATTTTCTTGACACTGAAGACAATGCTGTGAACCACTGTGAAATACCGCTCTCTATTTACAAAACTTAAATGGTGGAGTATCATGTGCTTGCATTTGTTTTGAATGATTTGTTTTTATCTTCTCCCCCTTCGGTCCAAATGTTAATGTGGGACTTTCTGAAGTCTGTTATTTTTCATTCAAACTGTGCACCCCTCCCCCACTCCATGGACTTATGCTTTTAACTGCATTCCCCCAACATGGAGCTAAGAGAGTATCAGTTTCATCCTTTTTTTTTTTTTTTTTTACTATAACTAGCAAGTGTTCATAGAAAAGTGGCTTCTCTGTAAGATTCTGGATGTTATAGACCCTCAATCAGTAGTATCGGAGATGTTTCATTTGTGGAATACAGAGATAAACCCTAGGTTTATGAAAGTTGGACCAATTTGAACTAAATCCAAATGCAGAGAATCAGAAGATGCTTGGAGAAAGGAGAATTGAGCTGATCCTCACATCCTAGGGTTGTTCTGTTGAGAGAAGTCGGAACAAAGCCTTGAGAGCTAGAATCACCTGGTAGATAGCATTTGGGAGAGTTTCGCTGAAAAGTGGTGACAGTAACGTGTAAAAGTACATCTAGTTTCAAATGTGGCTCAGAAGTGGCCCAAGTTCAGTTAGTCCCCAATTTTTTCTACTTGATTGTCAGGCACATTCTCCCAATATAGTGGCCCCCAGAATTCCAGGCTTAGATTTTCCTTACAGTAATAAGTCTCATTACAAAGAAAGCCTCTTTTTCCCATTTAATTCCAACAGTTGTACTAAAATTGAGTTGTGTTGTCCATCCCTGAACCAATTATTCTGACTAAGGGAATGACACAGTAGCCTTTGGAGCTGAAAGGGATGTTGGTCAAGCCAGTTTACTGAAAGGAAAAAAGGGTACAGTTAACAAAGGAGAAATAAATGCAGGTAGGCAAAAAAGAACAGAGGTCCACAATAGGCAGATAAAGAGAAGAGGTGGACAGGAAGGAACCAAACCAAAGGGGAAAATGCCTTTGAAGAAGCTAGAAGTCTGGGAGATGAGAGCAAGGCTTGCTTCATGCTAGCTGACATTCTGTTAAACACAATGGCTTCCAGTTTAATATTGGAGGCAATATTTAAATGTTCTCTTTGCAGAACAGGAACTAAATATTTTAAATTGCTTTTATTTTTTAAACATTAAGGTCTATATGCTAAATCATATTGGAAATTTTAAATCTTGCATATTTAGTTTAGATATTATCAGATAAACTCAGACAACTTTATGGATTCTGCTTAATGAATTTTCCTCTCATCATATGAGTTTCTGATTCAAAATGTCAAAAAGAATAAAGATGTATGGAGAACATGATAATTTATGAAATCAGATAATACCTGTGAATTATCCTGTGGGTACTGTATATGTTTTATCATATACAGAGAGTATCCATGTACGTTTATATACATATGTATGCATCTATACATCTATGTATATAGGTGTATGCATGTATGTTTGTGTGTGCATGTATGTTTGTGTGTGCGCACATACGCACAAAAGGCTGAAGAGAGACATCCAGTGAGGCTTAGAAAAAAAATCACATTAGAGGTTCAGCTTTAAGCCTGAAATTTCATATGCTGATTATACCAAAGTACAGTCTTTTTTGTTAATTTTAAAATTTATTACTCAGTTTCTAGCAGTACCTGGTTTTATTTTAATCTATAGATAATTTAATCAACAAATAGGTCAAATTTCTAACCTGTGGTATTTCCTCTCCTTGAGTGAAAAAGTTCTGGAGACTATTGATTAAGGAATTGAAAACATCATGTTTAACTCACAGTCACTATAAGAAGCTATGAAGTCCCTAGTTATGTTTGGTCCAAAGTGATGATGATGAGAAAGGACAGCAGGCCAATATGGGACCCAGAAAAACAGCAGGAGAGAGTGACTCAGCCTCTAGTTCCATCTTCCACAGAGATCTGTGAGTAATGAATAAGGCCATCACTGGTTTCGATGGCTTATTAGGCAAAAATGGATAAAGACATAGAGGACTTTTTTTTTGTTTAAGATAAAAGATGGGCATCGTGAACACTTTTGCTTTTGTTGCCCATTATCTATTCTCCTCTTCTTTTGGTAACCACCACAATTTAACTGTGGGAACAAGCCTTCTCCATTATATAGTTGTCCCTCAATATCCATAGGGGATTGGTTCCAGGATTCCCTCTGAATGCTGAAATCTGCAGATGCTCAAGTCCCTTATATAAGATGGTGTAACATTTGCATATAACCTACACATATCCTCCTGTACACTTTAAATCATCACTAGATTACTTGTAATACCTAATACAATGTAAATGCTTTGTAAATAGTTGTAAATACAATGTAAATGCTATGTAAATAGTTGCCAGGGCACAGCAAATTCAAGTTTTGCTTTATGGAACTTTCTGGAATTTTTTTTTTTTCCTGGATATTTTTGACCTTCCTTTGGTTGAATTTGAAGATGCAGAATCTGTGACTATAGAGGGCCAACTGTTTGTAGCCTGGTGAGTCTGTTCTAGAAGGTGTCCTGTTCTCCTTTATTTAAGGAGTGGGCACATGACCCGAGCTAGGACTGTCAGGTGCTCCCCCTTCTCTCTGGAATTTGAAACCTAAGCCAAGTAACTAAAAGACTGAAAATGGTAAGAGTGAACTCGTGATGAGATGCCTAGAAGAGACCCCGCAGATCCTGTGGCCTGGAAACAGGAAGCTTTTTCCTGGTTCTTGACTCCTGAGCCTGCTTCTTCAGGCCTCCCTCTGATTCTGCGAGCTACCCCATAGCCTGCTACTAGACCCCTTTCCTTCTCACGTAAGCCAGAGTTGGTTTCTGTGGCCTTCAACCAGGGAGCCTAGTTGAAACAGAAGGAAAGGCAAGGGGAAGAAGATGCAAGAATAGGAAGGAAAAGGAAAGAAGAGAATAAGTCAATTGAAGAAAGTGAAGAAAAATAAGTCCTCAGCCTGTCTAGTCTTAGGAACCATCTTTCATCTTTTCTTCAGAAATAATGTTTTGGCTTGAACTCTGCCCCTATTCCAGCAACCAGACAGTGAGGTTAAGTACAGGACTCCAGAGTCCTGAAACCCACTTGTTTAGATTTGACCCACAGCTCTGCCAATTACTTCCTGTCTGACTTTGAACCAATTTGCTTAACCTCTCAGGGCCTCAGTTTCCTTGGTTGTTAAACAGAAATAGCAGTACCATGTAACTCCTAGGACTGCTGTGAGAATCAAATGATTTGATTGATATAAAACTTCCAGAACAGAACTTGATAAAGAGTCTGCACTTAATAGGTGTTATTTGTGATTATAAATCTGAGCTCTGTGGAGGAAAAAAAAGTTTCTATTGCATCTCTCTCATTGTGTCAGTCAGTAAATGTTTATTGAGCACCTAATGTGTGATGTTATTGTGCTAGGTGCTATGGGGAATACAAAGATGATGGCCCTGTTTCTGCCATCAAATTGCTCACAATATGATTTTGGTAGTTGATGCAATAATATATAATAATATTTGTGCTCAGGGAATTTGGGGAAAACAGAGTTTTTTCTAACTAGAGGGTTAAAAAGCATTACCTATAAATGATGTTTATGTGTGTATAAATTTACACACATAGAGGGAATAGAATTCTAGTCAGAGATCACTTTGAGCCAAAGTGAGAACTGATGTGTAATTTATTTGGATGGCAATAAAGAACCTGGTTTGGCTGAAGAGGCCTTTCACCCCCTTCATCTGGAGTCAAGAGGAGGCCTGCCAACAAAGAGCCTGCAATCATCAGGGGTGAAGAGGGAGGCCCAGGAACCTCCCCTGCTCCCACCCTACAATTCACACAGCCTTGGTGCTTTGCATCCACTTGAACTCACTTCGTTATGCCCTTCTTTAGCCCTGCTTTTGGTAGTCATCCTGAGAACCCCCAGACTCCCAGGTTACTCCTCACCTTCCATATTTTATTCCCCATGAGGTTTTTTTTTTTTCATTTTTATTTATTTATTTATTTATTTATTTATGGCTGGTTGGGTCTTCGTTTCTGTGCGAGGGCTTTCTCTAGTTGTGGAGAGCGGGGGCCACTCCTCATCGCGGTGCAAGGGCCTCTCACTGTCGCAGCCTCTCTTGTTGCGGAGCACAGGCTCCAGACGCACAGGCTCAGTAATTGTGGCTCACGGGCCCAGCCGCTCCGCGGCATGTGGGATCTTCCCAGACCAGGGCTCGAACCCGTGTCCCCTGCATTCGCAGGCAGATTCTCAACCACTGCGCCACCAGGGAAGCCCCCCCATGAGGTTTTGTACAGCCTTACCATACTATGAGGCTGAGAGCGTGAGATCCCAGGAGACACGTTCCCCTGAGCCATGAAAGACTGTGGCAACTCTTGACCCACTATAGATAAGGAACTCCTTTCTAGTGACAGTGGAGATTACTGGAAATACCTGAAATACCCACGTATACTCCTGCATTCCATTGAATCTTATAATGCAAATACGAGAATCAGATTACTCCATGGCCCAGCTTAATGATTAAGTTTCATGGAAAAGTAGTTTAGGTTTTTCAGGTCTCTAAAGGCATATGTAGCATGCACCATCAGAGCGATGTTGGCCCTGATTTAGGCAGTTCAGTCTATCTACACTGTACACTGAGCCACTGGGAGGTTTGTCCGCAATTGGAATAAAATGCATGCTCAGGTGAGGTAAATCTGTGTGTTAGACTCTGAATTCTGTAACATTTGGGGAAAAAAATTGAACAAGTTATCTTGTTGTATGAACTACGTCTTTGTGACTACATTTTGCTTTTACCTTTGTCTTAGATAAGTTTAGCTGTAGCAAGTAAAACTGGAAATTTCATTTTCTCTTAAATGGTCCCATTTCAGACCATAAGTGCTTTAACAGCGATTATCAGTTGAATTTTCCCACTGGCAGTATTACTAGAGACATGTTAGTTCTGAACAAAGTTATCCTGAAGAATCTTGCAGCCTCACCTTTTACAGGAGTTGAGTTTCATAACATGTGATACTACTCATTTTTACCAAGTGAGTCCAAGTAGCAACCCATAACGCTGCTACAGTGCATTTCTAAATAGCATTTAAATAGAACCTCTAACTTGATTCCTAGGAAACCGTGGTTTTTGTTTTTACTTTCTTCCTAGTGGATTCTATTATCGCAGAGAGTGATATCAACAGAGGTTACAATTTTTGTAAGTTAACTGATGTTAAAAATTGATATATAAGGCTTTCATTCAAATTCTTAATCATCTTGCATTGCTTTGTGCCCCGTGCAGCCTGTGTGTTAAACAATACAGACTGAAATCCGTGGCCCTGGGAGAGTCTTGTCTAAAACCAGTGTTAGATCTGAACAAACTGGGTGGAGACTCAGGGAGACACTCAAGATAAAATTTAGCATGGCAGCAATTTAAAATTAGAAGCCCTTGGTGAAAGATGAGACCTGTTTTAGGCCACTTGGTGAGCCCCACCTTTTAAAGGCAAGATTTGACTCTGCTAAATGGCTGAGCAGTCACTGGAGGACACACTGTCTCTGCCCCAATAGGGAATGCCTATCTTCCTATTTGGTGTGTGATGGTGTTAAATAAAGCTGTGACCTTTGATTATCTCCCAAGCTTTTCTACCTCTCCACTGGCAGAGTGCCATGGGATAGTGTATATTTGTCAGCAAGCTGTGGTCTAAATTCAGACATTGTCTAAATTTATAACAATAAGTACTATATATATCACAGAGACCCTTTACCTGAGAGACATTCTGTCAGTCCCTAGAGAATGGGGACCTCCTACACTTTATGTGTTTCATGAAGTCCTAACTTAAGGTAGTTCCTTCAGTATTTATGTAAATAACAACCTGAAGTAGGCTATGAGTAGAAATAGCCTTTGTTTTGTTTTACATATGATCCAATCACTCAAGACCCAGTATCAATATATACAATGTTTACCTTATTCCTTAAAGACAAATTTTTTTGGATGAAAGCTCCTGAGAAATAGCTACTTATTGGCTTGTTTCTTTAAAGCGAAGTGAAGAAAGATTCTTAAGATAAATAATTTTGAGGATATTTAAATACAAGTTAATGATGGAAGCCTTCTCTGTCTCAGTCACATGTGATGGTTACAGGACTATATGTGTTTCTCAAAACTTATAGAACTGTACACTAAAAAGGGTGAATTTTGCCATATGTAAATTATAACTTGATAAATGCAGGTCAAAGAGATAGCTATACTAAATGGAAGCATGTGTCCTAGATTTAAATGCTTTACATGTTTATATATTTTATATTCAAATTTCCTTTCTACCCTCATCCTATTCGTGGAGAACAGATCCTACCCATACCCCAGTGTGAGCCACCGTGCATGTCACCTGATTCTGTCCTTCTGGATACAAGCTTATTGGATTAGGTGTGGACACCTAACTGGAGCTAGGTCAACCTGGATTTGGAACCAAGACAGAGACTGAAACTGTAAGTTCTTATAGACTTGGGGCCAGAGTCAAAATACGTGCTTAGCAATCTTGAGAAAGAAAAACGGAGCTGGAGGAATCAGGCGCCCTGAATTCAGACTATACTACAAAGCTACAGTAATCAAGACAGTATGGTACTGGCACAAAAACAGAAATATAGATCAATGGAACAGGATAGAAAGCCCAGAGATAAACCCACACACATATGGTCACCTTATCTTTGATAAAGGAGGCAAGGGTATACAGTGGAGGAAAGACATCCTCTTCAATAAGTGGTGCTGGGAAAACTGGACAGGTACATGTAAAAGTATGAAATTAGAACACTCCCTAACACCATACACAAAAATAAGCTCAAAATGGATTAAAGACCTAAATTTAAGGCCAGACACTATCAAACTCTTAGAGGAAAACATAGGCAGAACACTCTGACATAAATCACAGCAAGATCCTTTCTGACCCACCTCCTAGAGAAATGGAAATAAAAACAAAAATAAACAAATGGGACCTAATGAAACTTAAAAGCTTCTGCACAGCAAAGGAAACCATAAACAAGACGAAAAGACACCCCTCAGAATGGGAGAAAATATTTGCAAATGAAGCAACTGACAAAGGATTAATCTCCAAAATTTACAAACAGCTCATTCAGCTCAATATCAAAAAAACAAACAACCCAATCAAAAACTGGGCAAAAGACCTAAATAGACATTTCTCCAAAGAAGATATACAGATTGCCAACAAACACATGAAAGAATGCTCAACATCACTAATCATTAGAAAAATGCAAATCAAAACTACAATGAGATATCATCTCACACCGGTCAGAATGGCCATCATCAAAAAATCTACAAACAATAAATGCTGGAGAGGGTGTGGAGAAAAGGGAACCCTCTTGCACTGTTGGTGGGAATATAAATTGATACAGCCACTATGGAGAACAGTATGGAGGTTCCTTAAAAAACTAAAAATAGAACTACCATACGACCCAGCAATCCCACTACTGGGCATATACCCTGAGGAAACCATAATTCAAAAAGAATCATGTACCAAAATGTTCATTGCAGCTCTATTTACAATAGCCAGGACATGGAAGCAACCTAAGTGTCCATCAACAGATGAATGGATAAAGAAGATGTGGCACATATATACAATGGAACATTACTCAGCCATAAAAAGAAACGAAATTGAGTTATTTGTAGCGAGGTGGATGGACCTAGAGTCTGTCATACAGAGTGAAGTTAAGTCATAAAGAGAAAAACAAATACCATATGCTAACACATATATATGGAATCTAAGAAAAAAAAATTGTCATGAAGAACCTAAGGGCAAGACGGGAGTAAAGACACAGACCTACTAGAGAATGGACTTGAGGATATGGGGAGGGGGAAGGGTAAGCTGTGACAAAGTGAGAGAGTGGCATGGACATATATACACTACCAAGTGTAAAATAGATAGCTAGTGGGAAGCAGCCACATAGCACAGGGAGATCAGCTCGGTGCTTTGTGACCACCTAGAGGGGTGGGATAGGGAGGGTGGGAGGGAGGGAGATGCAAGAGGGAAGAGATATGGGAACATATGTATATGTATAACTGATTCACTTTGTTATAAAGCAGAAATTAACAAACCATTGTAAAGCAATTACACTCCAATAAAGATGTTAAAAAAAAGAAAAAAAAAGAAACTACAACATAAAATCTGACTGCCCCTTGTCCCTCAATACCTACCAAATAAGCAAAACTAGCTAAGAGTTTTTGGATATTTTTCTTTTTTCTTAAACTAACATGAACCAATAAGGAATGAGCCATAACTTAAAGCACCCTTTTTGAAAACCTTATCTCCAGTATGCAAAACAAACAATTCTGAATTGGAACAGAGAGACATAGTGTAGCTTGGTTCTTAAACCCACTCTGTACTTCTAGAGTTGTACCACTGAGCTAAGTCAATTCTGACAGCTCTCACAAATACCCAAATTTGTAAAGAAATACACTTTGTGGGTCCTTATCTTTCTGTTCTTTTGATTGAGAAGTACTAGAAGCAGAGGCCTATGAGAAATGAATGAAACGGGCGATGTGAATAAGAATTGAATGGGCATTTCGCCGTTGGGAAAATGATCCAAAGTATGAGGATATCTTTCCATGGGAACAGAATATCTTTCCCCAGTGAGGTGGATTGAACTCTGGTACAAAGCATCTACCTTAACTTAGAGTAGAGCTCAAGTATTCTACAAAAGAATATACACCACACAGCCAAACTCTGCAACCCTCTCCTCCCTATTAGTCTCCCAAGCTATGGAAAGATGGTAGGATTGTGAGACACCAAAATCAGCCTTCAATTAGTAGCTCGAAGTGGGGGGAAAAGCATATGGTCTTCCTAATGGTGGAGAGAAACTCAGATCAGGCACATTCTTTCAGAGCAAATGCAAGATCTTGACTGAAAGCAAACATGTGGAGAATGAAAAAAACAAAAAATGCATCCTAGCATTTGTGCAGAAATGCACAGCACTTGTGCAAACAATTATACAAACCTACTAGAGCTAAATGAAATAAATAAATATAGTATACACCAAAGAACCCAAAGAAAAAACTGTAACACAAATAACCCAAAGAAAATCTCACAGCTGCTTCACAGTAAAGAACAACTTAATAAGAACACATATTCAATAAAGAGCCCAAAGCCTAGAAGATAAAAGGGATATATCATATACCTGAGGAAACAAATTGAGGACCAAATGAGCATCATTATCAATTAAGTGACTAACAAAATGTAAGGTAGTTGTTAAACACCAGATTGTCTTAATTAGTAACATAGTAAGAACACTCATGATAATGAGAGTGTATATGAATGAAAGAGATGAGAATAAAGTAGCTTTAGAGAATCTTACAAATATGGAACAGAACTAAAGCTAATTCAGCATAAGAGTAATTTGTGTCCCTGAATAGAAAACCCAAAATATGGAATATAACATATAATGCAAGAGAAATTCTTTAAAATGAAGAAGAATTGAATCTGTATATTAAAGTACAGTATGTTCCAGGAAATTTATAATCAGAACATGAATCTGAGATGTGTCCCACTTAAGCTGATACACTTGTAAGAAAACAAGAGAATTCTTTAGGCATCCAGGAAGCAAGATGCTATCAAAGGGAAGAGACAGTGGTAAAAATTCTCAAACATGAAAAATACTCCAAAAATATAAAATTCACTGGACTCTTAACTGTGTGTTGGGATGGGGGTGGGCTGCAGGACTGGAGGAACTACTTGAAAAATTAAAATCCAGCAAATCAATTAAAATGAAGAATTCGTGAATGAAAAAGACTACGGTAAAAGACGTGGCTATGAGCATTTAATCCTGTCTGAGATGACGTAAATATTAAACAATTTCGGGAATTATTGACAACCAAGAGAATGTGAATGTATAAATCCAGACAATTTAAAAATTATAATAAATTAACAAAATAGAGAGGTTAGAGAGGAGAATTAGAAGAGAACATGAGGATGCTAATACCCTCATCCCTCACTGAAAGCAGGGAGATGGTTGATGCCATCTAAACTAAAACATGCAGTTAGAAATTATTCTAGTCTCAATTTTTTTCAAAGTTCTCTTTTTTAAAAATTGAATGATCTTTTAAGAAATATACCTGCTAACAGTTGTTAAGATTTATTTTGATTACTTCTTCTTCTGTTCATTTCAAATTTAATTAAACAATATTCTGTAAATTAAGATTAATAAGCAGATGAGTCCCATTTTTTAAAATGTCTCTTTATGTTGCAATCATCAATTTATCCTCCTCCGTGCACACACTCGCACATGCCCACACACACACACACACACACACACACAGTTTCTAATTTGTGGGTTTGGAATAATTTTGTTCTTCTTTTTGCTTTTATTTTGTACTTTTCTGCATTGTTTTAGTTCTTTGTACTGAGCATAGCTAGCTTTTCTGAAAATAATGGAGTGATTATTCTTTTCTTTTTAAAATAAAGACAGGGTGAAGGTAGATTAGAAGCAAATGTGTCAATATGTTAACATGTTAACAGGATTAAACATTGGGAAGCTGTGAATGTAGCTTTTGATTCTATTCTGTATTTTCTTGAAAAGTCGAAAGTTAAAATATTAAAAGAACTTAGTAGTTGACATCTAGGTATCTTCTTACTTTAGCTAGAAGATACTTATTAGAGACCTGCAAGGCTTCTCTTCAAAAAAAAGTCATACAGTTTACATTTCTAAATTCCCATTTATTAGGAAGTCAGTAAGCAAGAAAGGTATTTAATGTGACTAAAATTTTTGTCAAAAAACATATGCACCGGGACTTCCCTGGTGGTCCAGTGGTAAAGAATCTGCCTTCCAATGCAGGAAACTAGGGTTTGATCCCTGGTTAGGGAGCTAAGATCCCACATGCCACGGGACAACTAAGCCTGCGTGTGGCAAACTACAGAGCCCATGCGCTCTGGAGCCCATGCGACACAGCTAGAGAAAGAAGGCCCGCACGCCACAACTAGAGAGAAGCCCTCACGCTGCAATGAAGAGCCTGCGCACCGCAATGAAAGATCCCACATGCCACAACTAAGACCTGACATAGCCAAAAATTTAAAAAATAATAAAATAAAATTTTTAAAAAATTTTATTGGAAATACTTTTTATTTTAAATTTATTTATATTTGGCTGCGTTGGGTCTTCGTTGCTGTGCATGGGCTTTCGTTTTAGTTTCGGTGAGTGGGGGCTACTCTTCATTGCCGTGCGCGGGCCTCTCATTGCGGTGGCCTCTGTCGTCTTGGAGCACCGGCTCTAGGTGCGCAGGCTCTAGAGCGCAGGCTCAGTAGTTGTGGCGCACAGGCCTAGCTGCTCTGCAGCATGTGGGATCTTCCTGAACCAGGGCTCGAACCCATGTCCCGTGCATTGGCAGGCGGATTCCTAACCACTGCGCCACCAGGGAAGCCCCTAAAATAAATATTTTTTAAAAAACATATGCACTAAAACTCATGCACTTTTTTGCATGAGAATCTCAGACTTTCCATCAGAACATATTGACTCTCATATATTTTAACAGGTTTTATAATGTAATATCCAAATCCTCTGATAATTAGAAGTTGGAAATTTGAGGGAAGAAGTACAGACCAAAGAGTAATAGGGAGCTGATAAAGTGATTGCAGGAACAAGAAGAAAAAGAGCTGACTGCCTGACTGAGCAAGGAAATAAGCAAATTTTAAATGAGGTAAAAAACAAACAAGAGCCAGAATATCATCATGGTTTGAGAGGACTTAGCACAGGAGCAAATATTTCTGCTCACCTCTGTAGTTCTTAAGCACCACATACTGTACAGAACACAGAACTCTATAATCCTAATTATGATCCTGAGTCATTAAAAGATTATATTTTGTATATTTAAATTAAGAATTCAGAGATATTTAAAGTATATTTTGATATAGCCATAAAAATAGTTACAGTTTTGGAACTTAAAGGAGTAATTTTTTTGTTATTTGGAAAAATAACTTAAGAAAATATCCCCATTCCTAAAGATGTCGGGCAAATGAGGCGTTTCTCTAATTTTTGTTTTACATTTTGTTTCATGAAAACAGTGCAATTAGCATATAGACACATAGCATTAGTCTGTCTACTTTCTTTCTGTCTAAGGAGTGGATGGTAATCTTCAAATAAACAATTACCCTTCTTTTTAAGTTCCTTAAGACAGCAAATGCATAAAATATACCCCTTTACTTTGTAGTCTATTAGCAGCTTACATTCCCCGTAAGGGAAAAATGATTACATTTATTACCCGAGTTTTGTGAGGCTATAAATATTACTGTAGAAAGCCTAATTGGCTGTTAAAACTTGAAGAAGTGAGTGTGCAGATGCTCCGTTTATTTTTTTCTTCAAATTCTTCCACCTATTTATCACACCCTATGGTACTGACAAAGGAGGACATATCCTGGTAGAACTGGGCTTATAAGAACCTTTATGGAGTTCTCAAATCTAGTGGTGGTGAGTGACAGCATCTTTCTGTTGCCTCTTGGGTTATTGTTTTCATTTACAATGTTCTCTAGCCATTTTTGAATACATATTTAACATTTAACAGAATTTGAGAGTTGGCAAATAGTGTTTTTCCATTGATGTCAACAGAGAGAAACATTTCCTCAATGATATTTGTCTAGTGACACACGTTTGTCAAAACCTTACTACGTTCCAAAGCATATTTTCCTTCACAAATTCCTTATAATTTGTGAAGAGCACTTAATGATTGCATGGTATTGAAAGTGAGAAAGAAGTGTCTCAGCTTATAAACCAAGACTCAAACTTGGAAATCAGCTTTGACAAATATGCAGTGAAGAATCAGGACCTTTGGGTTCTAACAGAGATCTATTAGTGATTGGAAATATTACCCCAGTATTCTGTACTAGAAGAGATTATCTCAACAGTCCTTTCTGGGCTCTAAAACCTTATAATTTATTCAGATGCTGTTCACGGAATCTAATATAGTCATACTGCATTTTAGAATATATAGAAAATATATTTGTAGAAGGGAGAGACAAATTTAGAGATAAGAGGCCATCTAGTAGTCTGTGTGAGACACAGTGAAGCTCTAACTGTGGGACGGCGGGTAGAGAGGAGGAGATCAAGTCCAGAGGTATTTTGGTGCTAGAGTTTGGTAGAACGTAGTAAACCACTGGGTGCTATGGTAAGAAAGAAAGTGGAATTTAGCTTCACTGTGATGGGGGCTATGTAAATAGTAATTCCATTGTAATATGAGGACATAGGTTAAAATGAATAAATTTATGCACAGCATGAAATGCCCTTGAGACATTGGCTGGAGCTAGTTAAAAGATGAGAGATTAATGGTGGGAGAGAAAGTGAGGGTAGATGGAGGTTTTGATGGAAGACTCATTTAAAGGCTAATTAGAAGGAGCCAATGAAGAAGGGCATATTGAAGGCCCAGGAAAAAGAGGTGAGAATCAGGAGATACTGATTCAGAAGGAAAAAGCAGGAATAAACTAATATCATATTTGAAGCTCTGATTTTGGAAGGAGGGAGACTTCTTTGCCTGGGGTAGGACGGAAGAGTAAGTTTGGATTTACATCAGTTCAGAGGTGGGAGTTAGAAAATGTATACAGATAGGTCTATAAAGTCTCTATTATCTGGAAGCTTCTGATTGCTTAATTGTACAGTGTCTCAAGGTTATACTTGGAATCACTGTCTGTCACACGGCTGAGCCAAGGTCTTCACTATCTCCCTGCCTCTCCACCAGCAGGTTCCCACAAGCCTGGTGTGTTTTATTGTGATATCCAGGGTAGGCCAGGTGGGCCTGAGTTCAATTGAGGAAATGGTTAGTAACCCCTTCAAGCCCTCATATACTGTGTTTTTTCCTAAAAGAAGAGAATTGAAGTCAGTATGAAAATGCTCAGGCAAATTAGAAACATAATTGTAGTTTCCGAATAAGTTAGTGTTCAAAAGATCACCTCAAACTATCCAGTTCCCTGTAATAAAATCAATTTCATTAGTGTGTGTGTGTACATGTATTTTCATGAAAATTTTATCCCAATCTACCAGGTTGAAATTCCTACCAATACATATTTTGCATATCCTTTTCTCTGTATGAGTTATGGCCAATTTTGCCGTGTTTTTTGAATATTTTAAATGGTCTTAGAGAGCTTTCAATGTAAAAAAATAAGAGTCGAAGGTCAGTCAGTCCTTGTCAGCTAATGACGTATTTCCAGGCACTTTTCCCTTTACCTGCCAACATTCAGAGTAAAACAGTTCATATGTAAATGTACTATATTTAAACAGTTCAGTATCCGGTTTATAAAGTAAGCCATACTGTGGAGAGGAAGAAGGCACCATGTCTTAAAGGATACTGTAGCCAAAGATTTTTTTTTTTAAGTAACAGATATTGAGACTGTTCCTCTTATTTTTTTATTTAAGGACTGTTGTTATGTCCTCCTGATTTTTACCCGTCTTGAAGTATTGATAAAATAATCTTGCTGCAATTAGGGACAAGATGTCCCACCACTTAAAGAAGATTGATGTGGGCTTTTGCAGTTTTTTGAGAGTATATTTTTTTAGTTAATTGAATTTATTGTGTCCAGATGGGTTTTCCCACTTCTTTAGTGTAGGCTGTGTTCTGTTAATAACACTGATGAAACTAACATCTCACATAGAAAAAGTATAATATAGATAGATAGCTAGACTGACAGATATACATAAGTATGTATGTCTACATACATATTACAAGACAGCTATAGATAGATTTTACAAAAAGAAATCAGAAACCTATCCACAAATAATAATTAAAATATTAAAATAATGTAACTTGTTTTTTTTTCACTTGTCATTTCTGCTTTTGTGAATATCATTGGGAAAAATAATCATTTAATTTGGATTAATATCATGTAGTTTCAGGACTTTTTTAAACTTATTACGAACATTTACAGATTGAGTTTTCTAATTCTCTGTCAATTTAGATGATAGACTATTAGCAATTTTGAACTCTCTACTTAAAAGAAAAAAATAAATTTAATGAAAGTATTTTAATGCAAATCACAGACTACTAATGAACTTAGTTTTCCTATTATTACAAGCCTTTTTAAAGGTGGCACTCTTTATGTTGCTATTCAGAGGCTAGATCTCAGAACAATTAGTTTTCTTTGTTCATGTATACTAAAGCGCAAATGTATATTTTTCTTTTTATTTCTATAAGGATCTTAATCTGAAATCTTTTCAGTTGTCTGACTGGCACTTTCTTCAAGGCAACTTTGAAGCAACCTGACCTACATGTTTCTATAAATATGCCTTTTTGTTTTTTTGAAGATCTTAGGGGACTAAGACAGGTTGCAGAGAATAAAGACCTGCTGTATGTACAGGGTCACTGGACCTGTAGTCCCTTTGAAACTGGGAAGCTTTCCCAGTGAGAAGGAGGAACACAGGAGAGAGAGTATCGAAGTCAACCTAACCTTTGAAGACAAATCACCCATAGCTCAGTCTGAGGAGTCTTCTTTACATGTCCTTTTTTTAAAACCAAATTTCCTCCTGAAATATGAGCAAAGCTGTATAGGAATCTTGTTTATAGCAGAACTTTGATTGATAATTACTTTTTTTTTTTTTTTTAAATATTTATTTATTTTTTTTTTTGGTTGTGTTGGGTCTTCGTTTCTGTGCGAGGGCTTTCTCCAGTTGCGGCGAGCGGGGGCCACTCTTCATCGCGGTGCGCGGGCCTTTCACTATCGCGGCCTCTCTTGTTGTGGAGCACATGCTCCAGACGCGCAGGCTCAGCAGTTGTGGCTCACGGGCCCAGTTGCTCCGTGGCACGTGGGATCTTCCCAGACCAGGGCTCGAACCCGTATCCCCTGCATTGGCAGGCAGATTCTCAACCACTGCGCCACCAGGGAAGCCCGATAATTACTTTTTGATTTCTCTTTTTCAGACATTGAAATTTTATTTTTGACATTGGCTCAAGCTTTCAAGATAAATGTCCATTACTATCCTATAATGTCTCTGCCTATGTGTTTATTTTATTTATTTATTTATAATTTTTATTTATTTATTAATTTATTTATTGGCTGCGTTGGGTCTTTGTTGCTGTGCACAGGCTTTCTCTAGTTGTGGTGAGTGAGGGCTGCTCTTCGTTGTGGTGCACGGGCTTCTCATTTTCATGGCTTCTCTTGTTGCGGAGCATGGGCTCTAGGCATGCGGGCTTCAGTAGTTGTGGCATGTGGGCTCAGTAGTTGTGGCTTGCGGGCTCTAGAGTGCAGGCTCAGTAGTTGTGGCGCACAGGCTTAGTTGCTCCATAGCATGTGGGATCTTCCTGGGCCAGGGGTCGAACCCATGTCCCCTGCATTGGCAGGCAGATTTTTAACCACTGTGCCACCAGGAAAGCCCTTATGTGTTCATTTTAGAGTTCGCAGTTGTTTCATTTTTATTGTTTTCTATATTTTTCTAGTGTCAAATATAATTTATAGTTGATGTAAAATAAATATTAGATATAATATAGCCCAAGATAAAAACCCATGCCTAGGAATGTGGTGATAACTAAATATGGTAAAAAAAAAAAAAAAAAAACTAAGTAAATTCAGTATGTTACTGTTGTAGGATGCAGTAAGCATTGGTTAAGAGCTTGGTACGTAAATTCAGATCTACTTATGTGTCCCAGGTCAGCAATGTGATTTTCTGCAACTTATCTGCACCAAGCCTCATGCTCTCATCTCTAAAACAGATGGAATATTATTTTCTTCTTAAGTGTGTTTGAACAAATTAAATAAGACAGCGTTCACAAAGTGTCCAGCAAAGCAAGTGCTTAATAAAGTTTACCTGTTTCTTTAAATGTCAGCTATTATGGCAAATACCCTCAGGGCATAAAGTCACATTTGGTAGTTGGCCACGTTGATATTTCCAGCTCAGTTTTTCAGCTGTGGGAGTGGAAGTATGTATATCTCCCATTAAGGACACAGGAGGTGGGCCAAAGACAAAGGAAGCAGGGCTAGGCTAGTCTTTCAAAAGACCAAGTCTCAGCGATATTCGTTCTTTTGAACCATTCAAGACATGTTGTCTCTCCGCAGCTGATGGGTCTTACAAAAACAAAAGAACGTAATGAGAAAGAGGATCTGGACACAGATATGTAGCGTTGGATACAAAAACAATTGTAGTGATGGTGGGACCTAGGAAAGATGAAATTCTGATGCTGTGAAGTATGTGTTTATAATTACCAAGTTTGAATATCCATTTACGATTTTCCTTGCTGATCGATCTCTGGGGATACAAGCATTTGCATTTTATAATTCTTTTATTGTAGTAATCTGACCAAAAACTTGTGAAAGTTTGAAACCTTGAGATTATAATAAATTTGCTTATTATAAATGTATAGCCTATTTGTATGACCTTGGATGTATCATATTCTCTGTACCATAGTGTCTCTGGCTAAATAAGGCAAGTGGAATAAATTATGTATCAGGTAAAAGCTCTAAAAATGTATGGTTCTTTGTATTTTTATTTAGAATAAGATGTGATATTCTTTTGAAATCTTTCCTTCACATAAATTTATTCTATTCAGCTTATAAATAAACTTTTTATTGTAATTCCCTATTCAGGCATCAAGAATAGAAGCAAGATGTAGTCATGGCTGACAGCAAAACTCCATGCTTTTATAACATTATAATAATAATAAAAATAGATAACATTGTTGAGTTCTTAATATATGCTAAGGATTTTGCTGTGTATATTAATAAACTTTATCATATGTAAACCCCAAATAACTATTAGTCTATAAATGATAGATAAAGAGGTTAAATAACTTCCCTAAGAACAGTAAATGGTAGAGCAAAAATTCAACCAAAGTCTGACTTGGACCCTGTGAATGACAAACGTTTTTCTGAATGCTACTCAGGGTATCTAAGTCTTATTATTGTATTATTTCTAGACTGTAGTCATCTCTATATTTTCTGCTCATTTCTTCCTTATACTTATTTGTGCCACTCTAAGCATGAATGCCTTTTTCCTAGTTGCTAGAGGGCGTTGCTTTGTATAAAATATCTCAAAATAGATTTGATTTTTTGTTTTTCACATAGGGATAATTATGTAAAATCTTTTCATTAAAAAAAGAATAATAACATTATCCTAAAATTAATTTGATTACAGTGAATAAAACATCATAGCCTTATTTTTATAATATCTGAATGCCTCGTAGAGAGATAAATGGATAGAAACTTATGGATCTCTTAGTAGTATACCTTTAAATTTCAGTAGGGGTACTTCATCCGATGACATGGTTTGATATGCACCTTGTTCTGTCAGCAAGTTATTTCAGCTCTTTTGAAATTGTGGAGAATTGAGAGCTAGGCTTCAAATAGTAAAGTTATGGAAACTAGAAATAGAGACATATATGCATGAGTAAGGAATTTTCTGATATTTAGAACTGCATTCTTAAATAATTAGATTATATTAACTATAAAGAAAAAACAAGAATGAACTTGGTTCATTAATACTATTTATAATATTTACAATTTAGGAGAATCTATTTGTACATATCTATTATTGCTACAAATGATTTTTCTAAACTTTGACAACATAAAAGCCAATTTAATATTTTCCATAGAGATATTATCTTAGCATTGAATTGCATGAATTCTGCCCTTTGGGTGAGGGTCTTGTGCTATAATGGTTTGAATTAAACATTAGCCAGTTCTCCCAAATTATTGTGTGAGGTATTTAGAAGTGAATTGCTAAAAATTCTGGTAATTGTAATATTCTGTTGTTTTATAGTCTCTATCCAAAGGAAACATTTTGATGCATATTTAATCTTTATAGACATATACAAATTTTAATGGCCTTTTCAGCCATTTTCCTACATCATAACAAAATCATTAGAGAATATCTGGATATCTACATGTAAAATAATGAAGGGTAAGGTATACCCTTACCTTACACTGTATACAAAAATTAATTCAGAATGGATCGAAGACCTAAATTTAAGAGCTAATAAAACTATAAAATTCTTAGAAGAAAACATAGGATAAAATCTTAATGACATTGGATTTAGTAACGATTTCCTGGGAGATATACAAATGGTCAATAAGCACATGAAAAAGATGCTTGGCATTACTAATTCTTAGGGGAAATACAAATCAAAACTCCATGAGACACCACTAGAATGACTATTACAAAAACAGCAAACAGAAAAGAGAAAATAACAAGTGTTATCAGGGATGTGAGAATTAGGAACCCTTCTGCATTGCTGATGGGAATGTAAGGTGGTGCAGTCACTTTGGAAAACAATTTGGTAGTTCTTCAAAAGTTAAGTATAGAATTGCCATGTGAGCCAGCAATGTAACTTCTCAGTGTTTACCCAAAAGAATTGAAAACAGGGACTCAGATACTATTATATCAAGGTTTATAGCAGCATTATTTGCCAAAAAGTGGAAACAACCCAGGTGTCCATCATCAAATAAACAGATGAATAAAATGTGCTATATACTTACAATGGAATATTATTCCACCTTAAATGAAATTTTGATACGTGCTACAACATGGATGAACCTTGAAAATGTTAAGTGAAGTAAGTCAGACACGAAAGGAAAAATATTGTATAGTTCCATGTATACGAAGTACCTAAAATAGGCAAATTCATAGGGACAGACATAGAGTTGAGGTTGCCAGGGGCTGAGGGAGAGAAGGGAATGGGAGGTTTTGTTTAATGGTTACAGAGTTCTGTTTGGGATGATTAAAAAGTTTTTGAAATGGATAGTGGTGATGGTCACATGCTGTGAATGTGCTTCATGCCACTAGATTGTACCCTTGAAAATGCTTAAAAGAATAGCTTGTATGTTATGCATATTTTACAACAATAAAAAAATAACTTTACCATAAAAAATCATTTGAGACATGTATCTACAATATATGGATATGTTCTATTTATAAATCTTGTACTTTAAGTATCAAGTTATTGTTAATCGCTTCTACTTCTAAATTTATAAACTTGATACCCAGTACAATGATGCCTAGTTATGTGGTTGCTGTATAGTAACCAAAGTGGTCTCACTGTATTGAAGTAATAATCATTACAACTAATGTTCATTGGGTACCTACTGTGTACCCGATACTGTTTATGTTCTTCAACTCTTTTAACTCCTTAATGTTTACATCAATACTATTAGGTACTATTTTTTGCCATTTTATAGATGAGGGCACTGAAGCTCAAAGAGGTTAAGTGACTCTCCTAGGTTACACAGTAATAGCTAAGTAGCAGACCCACAATTCTTGCACAAGCTAGCTTCTGAGCTTGTCATTTTAACCAATTTCAATTCCATTCAGTACTTGCTATAATGTTCGATCTTTGGCTCTGATTTGCCTTTTCTGGTTGACCAATCTTAATGCCAGTGAATCTGATGATTTATTAATTAATTCAGTTAGCAGACATTTATTTCATGCTTGCTATATGCATATACTCTTCCAAGCCCTGGAAATACAGTGATGGGAAAGACAGAACTTATATTGTAGTAGTCAGGGGAGGAGGAGATAGATAATAAGTAAATAAACTAGTAAAGCCAGCAAGATCATTTCAGATCATTTTTAACACTGTGAAGAAAACAGGAGGATACATGATGAATGACTAGGGGCTGATGGCTGAGTTAAAGGGGATGATGAGGGAAGGGCCACTGTGAGGTGTCAGGAGCAGAAGCCCAAATATTGAAAAGATCTGGAAGTAGAGGTTCCACTCACAGTGAACAACAGGTACAGATCTAAGAGTAACTTCATTGAGGAGCCAAAGGAAGGTCAGTGTGGCTTAAAACATCACAAGGACTTGGGGACAAGGATGTATAAGATAAGTATGGGCCAGAGCTCAAAAAGCCTTGAGGGCCAAGAAAGGGAATTAGGGTGTTATACCCTGTGCTGTGAGAAACCATTGGAGAGTTTAAAGCTGGGACGTTAAGGATCTGTTTTATTTTACAAAACTCTCTCTTGCAGTAGTGTGGCAAAGCAATTATAGGAGGCCAGAATGGAAGCAGGGGAAACGGATACTGCAGGAGTTCAAGGGGAAAAAAAAAAAAAAGATAGCGATTTGGGCAAGGTTGGGGGCAGGTGAGAAGTAGAGAAACTTCAGTGTCTTCTTGAGAAGGTAAATTGGACTTTTTGGAATGAACTGTACATATATACTGCAAATATATAAAGAGTGTTGGACATTCAGAGCTTTAGGAAAAGATAGGGGTTTAAAAGAAAGGGATTCCTGCTCCCTGTACTGGACCAGAATTACAGAGCTGATTTCACACTCATAAGATGACATCTTTAACTCATTTTCCCTGGGGAGAGCCTTTCCTTCTCTCCCTCCTTCCCTCTTCTGACCGAATCTCTCTTTTCTTAGTCAGAACTTAAGATTATATTGAAAGGAAAATATGACAACTTCACAGAAAAACTAATAGAGATTAAAACATTTTACGATGAGGAAAGTTTATAGAAACTCTGTTTGGTATTTCAGAATATCAAATAACCCAACAGAATCTTCCAGAGGTTCATCTGGGAACATTACTAGCCTCTGTTAAATTTTTCTGTTCTGCAGGAAGTCAAACTCTTGAGTTCAGAAAAACTCCTTCTCTATTCTTTCTTCAACATTCCCAGAAGTGATTTAGACCTCAAATTAAAGTGAATCTGTCATCTGTGGGGCAAAGCTCATGACCAATGGCATTTGTCTTGCATACACATATTCATTTGTTCATCTATTGTATAACTTCTATGTGAAAGGTATTCTTCCAAGCACTTGGCAACCAAAAAAAAAAAAAGGAATATTGCATGAACCCTTCTTAATTTGCTATATTGAATAAATTTATAGGAACATGACCCTATCTAATCACCAACCCCATACCCTGTTGATTCTGTTTCACAAACCAGCACACTGTGGCTCTAGGTAAAAACATTTCTAATCATTGGCTTATCTGCAACTAGTGACCTAGTGGCAAGATATTTGTGGTCTGATTGGGGATTAACCACATCCTGTGGTTACATGTTATTTTTTTTGAAGACTCTAATTGCTTTAACTGCTCTCATTTGATGTTTCCACTGACTTATTTGTAGTAGTAGCTAAGCATTTATGTTTCAGAAATTTGAATTGATATCATTTTATATATCACATGGGTATTTGCTTATACTTGATGATGTCCTACTATATTGTATATTTTCTAGTTTTTTTAAGCTACTTCTTTTTCAAGTAATGTTTTTGAGCTACTAATATGTCTCAGGCATTGTGTTAGGCTCTTGTGTTAGGCACAGGAGATACCAAAAAAAAAAAAAAAAAAAAAAGAATAAGACATGGTCCTTGCCATTACCGATCTTGAAATATAGTTAGGGGTTTAGGTGTAGAGCAGACGGTCTCAGTGTCATGTGTAATTTAAATCAAACAAGCACAGTGTGTTGTAAGTGGGTTTTAGAGAAGTCTTCCTGAAAAAGCCTTGGGCTTCTTTCTTGAAGAAAGTGTAAGCTTAAGGAAAACGAAATCTAGGCCATCTAGGCATTATCAGCAGGGAATCATTTTAAAAACTCACGGAGACATAATGCAAGTAGCCAAAGTCCAAGACAATTTGTGCGAAATAAAAAGAGCTCTGCCAGTAAGAGCCACATCATGAGGTCTGTGTATGTCATAGTAAGGTCTTGAAACTACATGCTAGAGGCCAATGAGTCTTAGCTTTTGGGGAGAAGGTCAGTGATGCCTTGACATTGCACTTGAAGCACATATGTGCAAAATGAGCCTAGTAAGAAGCCTATAGGGAGTGGGCAGCCATGGAAAAGCTTTTAGCCGGGAAGTCACATGGTCAGATTTGCTTTTTAGACAGATCATGCTGGTTGCAATGTGGCAAGAGGTAAAATTGGAAGGAGGGTAAACAGTCACAAAACCGATGTATTTGTCCAGTTGAGATATTACATGGCCATGGCAGCAGTAGAAAGGATGACAATAAAAGTAGAGGGAATCAAGAAATACTTAAAAGGCAGAATTAACGGAGCTTCTTAACTGATGGAGAAAAGAGGGTAAAGTTAGTCAACGATGATTAACCAGGTTTTTGGCTTGGTTAACTTCGTTGTACTATTAAAGGAGATTTGGGATATGGGAGGAGAAGAAGGTCTTGGGATAAAGACAAATAAAGTTAATTGAGTTTAAGGTGCTTGTGGGACATCCAAGTTCCATATTCATTGGCATGCATATCCAGTTTAAATCATAGGAAGTATCATTTTCACAAGGGATTACCTTATTGCATGTCAAAGCTTAAGGAGGTGACTGAGAAAAAAAATGAATGAGAATGAGACAGGAGAAAAAAATGAATGAGCATGAGACAGGAGGAAATTCCTAGGAACAGATTCTCATGGAAACAGGGGAATATGGAACTAATGGTCTGAAGTGTCAAAAGTAGTGGAGAGACCCAGTATAAGATGAACAGTGACATAAGTGAGATTTGAGAATGTTGATGAGTGTTCTGCTGATCATCCCCTCAGTGTGGAATGGATGAGGAGATCACTGAGATCAAGAAGGGGCTTGGACGGGCAGGACAGGAATAAAGATGCAGACGTAGAGAATGGACTTGAGGACCCGGGGAGGGGGAAGGGTAAGCTGGGACGAAGTGAGAGAGTGGCATGGACATATATACACTACCAAATATAAAATAGATAGCTAGTGGGAAGCAACCACGTAGCACAGGGAGATCAGCTCGGTGCTTTGTGACCACCTGGAGGGGTGGGATAGGGAGGGTGGGAGGGAGGGAGATGCAAGAGGGAAGAGATATGGGAACATATGTATATGTATAATTAATTCACTTTGTTATAAAGCAGAAACTAACACACCATTGTAAAGCAATTATACTCCAATAAAGATGTTAAAAAAAAAAGAAATTCTGATGTATGTATTTAGTTACTTATACTTTAAGTTTATGTCAGCTACTCCTACCCTTGCCTGCATCTTTGACCTTGTCATCACTCAGAACTGCTTCAAGGAACTAAAAGGGTAGAGTGTGGGAAGAGCTAAGTAGACAGTGAAGTCAATGAAGATAATAGATGGAAGACATGTGGGGGAGGGGGCTGGAGGTGACCATATGTAAGTGGTAAGGGTAACAGAGATGAGAGGGTGACAGACGGTAATATGGCAGGTGGCATAAACCTCAAAGGAGTTGGGTGTTCTACAAGTAAATGAGAGAAAACTCATGCGTATTTACATTTTTACAATGATATGCATATACTGAATTATTTTGTGTTCTAATACTTTCTCTTATACTATAAACACATTTTTTTTGTTCATACATCACCCTCATTACTATAATTTTAGTTTTAGTGTGATAATCATATTGTTGCATCATAATTATTAACCCATTCTTGCAAAGATAGACATTTAGCTTGTTTCTATGCTTTTGCTATTAGGGATAATGCTACATTGAATAGCTCCTCTTATATAACTTTGAATTTCTTAATTTAATTCAAATGCTTTTAAGTTTAGTGATTTTGCAGCTTTCAAGTAGTGTAAAATGCAAATTCCTAATGGGAAAACTGAACAGTCACCCCAAATTCCTTTTGTAAATCTAATAGCACTATTTTAATCTAATAAATGATAATCTAAGTATAGTATACTTCAGGTCAAAGACTCAAGGATGATGGCAAGAGTAAAGAGCACAGAGAAAGAATCATGTCCAGAGGAAATAATTGGAATATTTCAAATACAAAGAATCAGGGGGAAAAAAAGATATTTTTCTTAAAAAGATGGTGATAATTTATACATGTGTGAAAGTCTTCCCATTTGATCCTCATCTGTTTCAATTTGGTTACCAGGCAGTAAAGCAGCTTTAGTATAAAGAATTGATATAGGAAACGTCTTATCAATGGAAAAGTAAATATTTAATAGATACAAATAGGAGTTTAAACGAAGCATGAGAATTGTCTGTTTCATAGATTCACTGAGGAATTTTTAAATTCTAAGGCTAGTTTCCTTTTACACCATCACAATCTGTAATATTTTTCACTAAGTTCTTCCCTCCCCCTTTTTCCAGCAACTGCTAATGTTAAAATTTGCTTAAGCAAAATACAAATCTTGATAGGGATATATGACCTTATGCTGAATTTGCTTGTTCTTACGTGTCCTTTATATAGAGTTGAGTATAGGTATATTCCGACTTGAATAATGTAGCTAAATAGACAACATCCAAGTGATTAAAATAGAATTCTACCACCACCTCTGCTCCCTCTGATCTTGAGAAGTGCCTCCTAGTGAATCATCTTTCCTTCTCCAACATTAGATAACTTCAGAATAGCACCATCCATCAATCTACCTGCCATCTTAAGAGTTGGAGATGTGACAAGACATTGAAACATCCTACGGTTTCCTTTCTAGGGTCCCACAAAATGGTTCAGTATGTCTGCAACACCCTCTTCCCTGTGGAGCTGATGGCAGGAGAGGGCAGGATATATAAGAGGAAGGAGAAGTGAGGCTTCTGTCAGAGACAGAAAGAATGCTCTCAGTGAAGGAAACCCACACATTAGACTTGAAACACCCATGTCCAGAGCATCTGAGTGTGCTTTACATTTGGCATCGTGCTAAAGCTGATTAGCATTATACTGACAACATTTGTATTCCAGGGATGAATTGCTATCAATAATAATTCCTACAAATACTGTGTCTAATATGTATATAAAGATATATTTCATCTTTAAATCCGCATCTAAAGATCATGTCTTACTGTTGAATAGTGATGAAACAAACTGTGAATTAGGAGTTTGTAGTTCTGCAGTAATTAATTAAATTAAATTAAGCCTTATATTCCTGAGAACCTAATTGTTTATTTTTTTTTAATTCCATTAAACCAAATGATTAAACCAATAAATTAAGCACTTAACACAGTGGCTTGCACATAATAAGCAACCAATAAATAGTTTTGATTCAGTGCACAATTAATTATTAAGTTTAAGTACATTTCCTCTTACTGAGCTGTTGTCATAAAAAGTGGAGGCAAGCTAAGATTGTATAGGTTCTTGTAGGTGGCTATTAAGTACAAATTTGTTACTCTTTTTGTATTTTAACTTGAATAAGAAACATTAGAACATGCACTTAGAGTTTAGGTGAGAAAATTAGATAATTTAGGTAATTTGACAGATGATAAGCTGTCTTACATACCTCTTGGAAGCTAGTTTAAATAATGCACCAATACACAAATAGACTATTCATTTTCTAAAACAGTAATTGAATGATCTAGGCCTAGTCTGTCTTTCTGTTCTAGATAAGCAGTATGCTAAGAAAGTGAGTATAAATGAGATTTCAAATACGTACTTAACACAATAATTTGCCTATAGCATGCTGATGTAAGATTCTTAGCTGTTTCTTAGTGAAGCTCTGGCAGAACCTCTAATTTGCAAAGGAGGCAAAAAAGGCTTTATTACCTTTTATTTAAAAGAAATATAGCTTCATTTCCTGAGAAAAATATTCCATAATTCAGAAATATGCCTATTCAGCTAATTAATCTGAATTCCTATAGCTTTACTGTGATTCTCATTGTTTGTTTTGAAATTCGTTGAACATTGTATAGCCAATAAAAAGTTAGATAAAATTACAAAAGCAAATGGAGCTATGTTTTTCACACTTATGAAGTAAGTGGGTGTGTGTGCAAGTGTGTGCATACACGTGTGCAATAAATCATTCAGTAATATTCCAGTAATATTTGTAAAAATACAAAGTAAAGAATAAGAAATCTGTTGTCCAGTAATAAGTGTAGTATATTGGCAGTAGAGTGAGTACTCAAGCTGAAACATGAAGAAGAATTTGTGAGGATGAGTGCTAAACCTAGCAACAAGTTACTTATTTGCAACTGACTAAATCAAAACATTGGGAATAAAACCAGGACTAATTTTTGGTATATTTTAAAAAATGAGATTACTGCCCTAGATACCCCTTCCAGAAGCATTATTTCTGTAACCCTGTGTGAAAATTAATCCAGCATTATCTTTAAAAAAAAAAAAAACAAAAACAAAAACTAGATTGATTCTAGTTTGATGAGTCTTTATTCAGATATTTGGGAAAATGTTGTGATACTAGAAATTAACTTACTACCAGTTTCCAGTATGAAAGCATGATCTCTAGAGCATACCAAAAAGAATGTTTATAGCATTTGGGAGAATATAGCTTCTGTAAGTCCCTTTAGTAATAGGTATATCCTGGGTATTTATTGTGAACAATGGAAGGAAACAATATTGGGACCAAATAAGAAGAGATTGAGATTCCTATTTCCAATCCTTTTGATCCCTTTCTCTTTCCATCTTTCTCCAACTAAACTCCCATTTCTGCCTGGGCATTCCTGTCCCACATTTCTTCCTGGCCAACTCTTCCTCATTTATGTAAATTCTTTCTCCAACAGCACATCAGTCTTCAAGGTTTCTCTGACTCCCAGAAAGAATTTATAATTCCTCTCTTTTATCCTCTGTGAATTTATTACTCCCTCCTCTCTTTTTGCTTATCCTGTGTACAAGCAGTGTAACTTTTTGAATTCATAAAGCAGTGGTCTAAAGCCCTCTGTGAAAATGGAGAAAGTAGCAGGAATTTCTCATAAACTGTAATAAGTGACATGCTATGAGAGGACCCCCCAGCCTTACTGACATTGGGCATCCATTGGTATAATGCTCCAGGGTGGAAGGTACTTACTGCGTATTTATCAGTGAGCTCTTACATTGTCCACATTCATGTTAATTTTTCTTCCTTTTATCATGCCAAAAAGTTGAGTATTGGGTGGAACTTTTTTACTTACAGGTGCACATACTTCCTATGTAAATGAGAAGATTTTCTAGTTACTAGGATTTACCAGGTCTTAAGGATTTAAAAACAGACCTATGCTTTAAAGCATGTTCCACAGAAAGATACCTTTAGATTTAATTTTCTGCTTTTTCCAATAGACCAAATGCTTGATGATAGAACTTACAACTTGATTCTTTATACCCCTGTCTGTTAGTACGGGCAAGCCTCGTACATATTAGGGATACAGTTCGGTAATATTTGTAGAATTAGTATGTAAAAAATACTGATGTATAAGTGACAAGCTTAACTCCTCATGGTTATTTGTATTATCAGGAAGAAAATGTGAGAACAAATGTGTCTCTAACTGGAGAACTTAGTGGGGAAATTCCTGTTATTCCCTGAATTCACAAAACAACAAGCACTGTTTTAAAAAAATATTTACTTTATTTATTTTCTTTCTTTTTTTTGGCTGCAACGGGTCTTAGTTGAGGCATGTGGAATCTTTTTTTTTGTTGCGGCATGCTAGCTCTTCATTGCAGCACGAGGACTCCAGGGCACGTGGGCTCTGTAGTTTGCAGCATGGGAGCTCAGTAGTTGCGGTGCGTGGGCTTCGTTGCCCCATGGCATGTGGGATCTTAATTCCCCGACCAGGGCTCGAACCCATGTCCCCTGCATTGGAAGGCGGGTTCTTTACCACTGCGCCACCAGGGAAGTCCCAACAAGTACCATTTAATAGCTTGCAGCCACATAAGCTTGAGTACTTCCTTTGTAAACATCTACACACCCACAGGGATCCCCAAGAACAATATGTCCTCTGCAGCAGAGAGTCTGTTGGGCTCCTGAAGAGTCAAAACTCATACCTGTCATCTTGGAAAACCCCAATGTTTCGGAGTATTGTCTTATAGGGATGTATCATTGAATCACCAGGTTCACTCATCTGTCACCTCTATTCCAGGATTCTTTCTGGAATAATGTTGGTCAGAAATATGTTAGAATCTTAGTTTGGGAGCATAAATTCGCCCATCATTTACAGTGGCTTTGCCGCTTTCATAAGATGATCCAAACATTTTGCGGCTAAATTCAGGCTCATTCTTCTGGTGCTTAAAGCCAACTTTTAGATGAATTACTGAGATACGCAAACTGTTTCAGCCCAATTAACTTATGAAACAAAACTTAGCTGCAGTGATATTTTTAGTCAAAGGCAGTTGCCCTGGCATTAACAATGAAAACAGGAATTCACAGGAAAATTCAGCAGAACATCAGCGGGAGTCCTGGAGTGGTTCAATATATGTAAAAAAATTAATGATATGTAGTTTATAAGGTGATGATGATCACTTAGTAACATTCATCAGAGGGCTAATGGCAGATATTTTTTAAAAAGTGATTATTTTCCTCTGATTATCCAGGCATGATAAATAACAAAATATGAGCAAAAATTGTAATACAAAAGATTTTTTAAATGACAGTGATTTCAATATGAAGGTAAATTTAGAACAGTCACGTCCACATCGCATTGCTTGAAACTTAGTCTCATAAATGACTAAGAGATAGCACAAGTATCAAGATTTTAGTTTATCTTTTATATAGTAGAACTTCTGATAGATTTACTGAATTTCAATTGTGCAGTTAATAGATTTCTTCACAGGACTCATATTGTTTCCAATGAGGTGGCCTTTTCCACTCTTTTAAAAACATATTTTATAATAGTCTCTTGTGATTCTGAGATGTATGATATATGTTAGAAATTTTTCCTTCACTTCTTAAAATGAGAATCTGTTTTTTTATAAGTGAGATGTTATATGTATATATGATATATGCAAAACAAATACAATATATACAATTTATAGGAAATTACTAACAATATTGAGGTCATCAAATAAAGATCAGTGACTTCACTATTTTTTTAAAAACTTGCTATAAATATATAAATTAACTTCTTTTTAAAATGTGAAAAGATATGCTGTTAACTTGGGTAGATGAAGCAGAAAATTAGATAGTAATTATAAGAATGGAATTTTTCTCTGTATGATTTAATTACATTGCAAATTACCTGAGCGTTGAGAGAGATTTCTCCTTTGGTGTCGCATCTTCAGCTGAAGATTATTGTTGCCAAACTGTGGGTCCAGGTTGTAACCAACTCTCTTCAGCCAGATCCCTCACCTCCAAGAGTGTCTTGCACATTTGGGTGTGGGCCCAGCTTCAGCTCCAGGGACTGGAATTCTAAGGGACAGAAGCCCATGCTTGGCAGGGGAGCCCGATGCCTCAACAGGGCATACACCACAGTCTACCTGGATGGATTATCAGTTTTCTCATTTTTTTTTCTTTTTATATAGGCGTAGGCACTGTGTTGTCTGTTGTGTGTCTTCTTCTGGAGAGCCGAGCGTATTATTTTATCAACTCATCCATCCTTAGAAAATATGTACATGTGCCATGCTGAATTTTTGGTGAGCTAAGAGTAGGACTGGTGCAAAGCTGTGTGACTGCAAGTCATCAATGGCCAAGGAGATAATGTGCCCCTTAGCAGGCTAACCCCAAGTCAAAAGAAGGTATGTTCTGTGATACGACATGAGAGAGGCAAACAGTTCTGCTGATCTCCAAACACAGCTTGCACAGCCTTAAATTTCAATTTTAAGATTTCCATTAGGACTTATAAAGAATTTTATAAATGGCTCACACCTCATAGACACTACAGAAAGAGCATTTACTTTCAAATTTGATATGCCCAGGATGAGAACACTTTGTCCGCCTTACTGAGTGTCCTTGGGTATTCCAAAGGGGTTCTGGGGTCATGGTAGTCATATCTTGGTGAGTTGGGGATAATGTGAGCTGAATTACTCATGGAACTTGGTCAGATATGGACAGAGCCACTGTTAGCCTATTGGTGTTTCTGTGCCATTAGGAAAAGCTCCTGGTATGGGCACTTTGCTTAGAGAGTGGAATAAGGCTGGATTACAGCCCTCCCTTGCCTCCTTGGCTTGTGCCTTTGTATACAGCACAAATTGCACAACCCTTATCTGGTGGCTCTGAATACGGAGAAATGCTGTCTTTTCTCTTTGCATTTTATGAATAGACAAAATACAGCACGGAAAAAAATTTTCGCCTAACCTGACCTCACACAATTGGCTAATAACAAACCAGTTGATATTATGTTGAATCTACTTCATTACCAATTTGACCATGCTGCCTAGAAGTGAAAAGTAACAGTGGAACAAATTGTTTTAACAACTGGATGATGTAGAACTGTTTATTAACGTTCAAGTTTATGGTATGGATAATTTCCTAAATCCCTGTGGGACCCACAGAGGAATAGGAAGTAGCAATACTTATTTAGTCTGCATTAGATTATACTCTTTTTCATTGCCATCATCATTATTATCATCAAATATTGTTTTGATTAAAAAAATTTTTATTGTAAAATATACATAACATAAAAATTGCTTAACCATTTTTAAGTGTCCAGTTAAGTGGCATTAAGCACATTCACATTATTGGGCAACCATCATCACCTTCCATCTGTAGAACTCTTTTCATCTTGCAGAACTGAAACGCTACATCCACTAAACAATAACGCCCCGTTCTTCCCTCTCTTCAGTCCCTGGCAACCACCATTCTACTTTCTGTCTCTCTGATTTTGACTACTCTAAGTACCCCATGTAAGTGAAATCATACTGGCTTATTTCACTTAGCATAATGTCCTCAGGGTTCATCCATGTTGTAGCATATGTCAGAATTTACTTCCTTTTTAGGACTGAGCAATATTTCATTGTCTGCATATACCATATTTTGCTTATCCACTGATCAGCCAATGAACACTTGAGTTGCTTCCATGTTTTAACTATTGTGAATGATACTGCTATGAACATGGGAGCGCAGATATCTTTTCAAGAAACTGCTTTTAATTCTTTGGGGTATATACCCAGAAGTAGAATTGCTGGATCATATGGTAATTCTGTTTAAAAAATTTTTTTTGGAATTGTCATACTGTTTTCCACAGCAGCTGTACCATTTTACATTTCCACCAATAGTGCACAAGTGTTCCAGTTTCTCTATGTCCTCACCAACACTTGTTACTTTCTGGTTTTTCTTATAGTAACCATCTTAATGCGTGTGAGTTGGTATCTCACTATGATTTTAATTTGCATCAAACTTTTTTTTTTTTAATGCATAGAATTGTGGTCTATTCCTTGCCTTCAGGAAGCATTCATTTTGAAATGTACATCTTTGCAAAACATTGCCTGAGCATTTAAGCAATCTTAGATTTAAAAAGGCTGAGAAACCACACACACACACACACACACACACACACACACACACACACACATACATACAAATATAATAAGCTTAATGACCGACTTGCTCACTTGAGGAGATCTGTGATGTTAACAGAACAAAAATAACCTATCTCATTTCTGCATTTGTTTTATTCCATGTGCCCTTAATTGTGGTCAGCAGCACTGTTTTCATTCATGCTTTTTCTTGGTCATCGAAGAGGAAAAACAACTTTAAGAATATGAACTTTTGATAGTGGTTCAAATTTTTCATCTACATTTGCGAAAGATGGAATGAGGAGGGGATTAAAAAGCAGAGTTGGCATGAGTTTTAGAATTGAGGGAGGATACAGAAATCCAGAATGATATTGAAGGGAAAGATTGATTACACAGAAAAACAGGAGTAAAGTAAGTGCTCCTTTGAAGGATTTCAGACCCTGCCACCCCAATCCACTCCCCCACTCTGCCTAATACTACAAGTTGGACAGTGCCCATGAATACACTGTCCTGCTTCAATATCCCACACTGAGCCTCCCCGAGTGTGCTGCCTTTCCTCCTGGCCTGACTCAGGTTTTGAATGGAACAGTTCCAATGGCCTGTCTCAGTTTTATTATCTCTACTGTAATTCCTAGTATGACTCAACAAATCTATCTACATCAGAATCAATAAGAAACTCTTTGAACCTTCTATTAAAGCAACTCTCAGCCTTTTTTGATTTCCATCATACAATTTGGCATCCATTCAGAAAACCATTTCTGGTCAACCTCAGATAATCTACTACTTCAGAGGTGTTATCAAATACTGGGTATTCAGCTAGAAAATAACTTACATAATAAGTTGATCTTAGCTAAAAAAAGATACTAACAATGGCATTAACAATGAACCAGAATTGTGTTTTGAATCCGTCCATCCCAAGTTTGCATCAGCCGCCTCCATGCCCACCATTGCCACTTTATCAGAACTGGCTGACAAATCTCATTCTGCTCATGTCGTGGTTGCACCGCTTGACTCAACTTAAAACTCATCATTCACCAAGAACTTTGAACGTTTTTGAACATATGAGAGGGGCATAATGTCAAACAGAAGTTGAACATATAGATATTCTTGATCTCTGTACTCAATTATAGTAAAAAAAAAAAAAAAAAAAAAGTATATGGGTTCAGTCCTTCAAAAAATGGAATATAAACATAGCTAGTTGTCTCCCTAGAATCATAAACCACCATGTTTTGTTTTTGAATTTTATTTATTTTTTTATACAGCAGGTTCTTATTAGTCATCCATTTTATACACATCGGTGTATATATGTCAATCCCAATCACCCAATTCATCCCCCGCCCCCTGCAACTTTCCCCCCTTGGTGTCCATACGTTTGTTCTCTACATCTGTGTCTCTACTTCTGCCCTGCAAACTGGTTCATCTGTACCATTTTTCTAGGTTCCACATATATGCGTTAATATACAATATTTGTTTTTCTCTTTCTGACTTACTTCATTCTGTATGACACTGTCTAGATCCATCCACATCTCTACAAATGACCCAATTTCGTTCCTTTTTATGGCTGAGTAATATTCCATTGTGTATATGTACCACATCTTCTTTATCGATTCGTCTGTCGATGGGCATGTAGGTTGCTTCCATGACCTGGCTATTGTAAATAGTGCTGCAGTGAACACTGGGGTGCACGTGTCTTTTTAAATTATGGTTTTCTCTGGTATATGCCCAGTAGTGGGATTGCTGGGTCATATGGTAATTCTATTTTTAGTTTTTTAAGGAAGCTCCATACTGTTCTCCATAGTGGCTGTATCAATTTACATTCCCACGAACAGTGCAAGAGGGTTCCCTTTTCTCCACACCCTCTCCAGCATTTGTTGTTTGTAGATTTTCTGATGATGCCCATTCTAACTGATGTGATGTGATATCATAGTTTTGATTTGCATTTCTCTAATAATTAGTGATGTTGAGCAGCTTTTCATGTGCTTCTTGGCCGTCTGTATGTCTTCTTTGGAGAAATGTCTATCTAGGTCTTTTGCCCATTTTTTTGATTGGGTTGTTTTTTTTTTAATACTGAGCTGCATGAGCTGTTTATATATTTTGGAGATTACTCCTTTGTCTGTTGATTCATTTGCAAATATTTTCTCCCATTCTGAGGGGTGTCTTTTCATTTTGTTTGTAGTTTCCTTTGCTTTGCAAAAGCTTTTAAGTTTCATTAGGTCCCATTTGTTTATTTTTGTTTTTATTTCCATTTCTCTAGGTGGTGGGTCAAAAAGGATCTTGCTTTGACTTATGTCATACAGTGTTCTGCCTATGTTTTCCTCTAAGAGTTTTATAGGGTCTGGCCTTACATTTAGGTCTTTAATCCATTTTGAGTTTATTTTTGTGTATGGTGTTAGGGAGTGTTCTAATTTCATTCTTTTACATGTAGCTGTCCAGTTTTCCCAGCACCACTTATTGAAGAGACTGTCTTTTCTCCATTGTATATCCTTGCCTCCTTTGTCATAGATTAGTTGACCATAGGTGCGTGGGTTTATCTCTGGGCTTTCTATCTTGTTCCATTAATCTGTATTTCTGTTTTTGTGCCAGTACCATATTGTCTTGATTACTGTAGCTTTGTAGTATAGTCTGAAGTCAGGGAGTCTGATTCCTCTAGCTCCGTTTTTTTCCCTGAAGACTGCTTTGGCTATTTGGGGACTTTTGTGTCTCCATATAAATTTTAAGATTTTTTGTTCTAGTTCTGTAAAAAATGCCTTTGGTAATTCGATAGGAATTGCATTCAATCTGTAGATTGCTTTGGGTAGTATAGTCATTTTCACAATATTGATTCTTCCAATCCAAGAACATGGTATATCTCTCCATCTGTTGGTATAATCTTTAATTTCTTTCATCACTGTCTTATAGTTTTCCACATACAGGTCTTTTGTCTCCCTAGGTAGGTTTATTCCTAGGTGCTTTATTCTTTTTGTTGCAGTGGTAAATGGGAGTGTTTCCTTAATTTCTTTTTCAGATTTTTCATCATTAGTGTATAGGAATGCAAGAGATTTCTGTGCATTAATTTTGTGTCCTGCAACTTTACCAAATTCATTGATTAGCTCTAGTAGTTTTCTGGTGGCATTTTTAGGATTCTCTATGTATAGTATCATGTCATCTGCAAGCAGTGACAGTTTTACTTCTTCTTTTCTGATTTGGATTCCTTTTATTCCTTTTTCTTCTCTGATTGCCGTGGCTAGGACTTCCAAAACTATGTTTAATAATAGTGGCGAGTTGCCCACTTTCTGGAGAGTTTTTATCATAAATGGGTGTTGAATGTTGTCAAAAGCTTTTTCTGCATCTATTGAGATGGTCATATGGTTTTTATTCTTCAGTTTGTTAATATGATGTATCACATTGATTTGCGTATATTGAAGAATCCTTGCATCCCTGGGATAAATCCCACTTGATCATGGTGTATGATCCTTTCAATGTATTGTTGGATTCTGTTTGCTAGTATTTAGTTGAGGATTTTTGCATCTATATTCATCAGTGACATTGGTCTGTAATTTTCTTTTTTTGTAGTATCTTTGGTTTTGGTGAACACCAAAACCAGGGTGATGGTGGCCTCGTAGAATGAGTTTGGGAGTGTTCCTTCCTCTGCAATTTTTTGGAAGAGTTTGAGAAGGATGGGTGTTAGCTCTTCTCTAAATGTTTGATAGAATTCACCTGTGAAGCCATGTGGTCCTGGACTTTTGTTTGTTGGAAGATTTTTAATCATAGTTTCAATTTCATCACTTGTGATTGGTCTGCTTATATTTTCTAATTCTTTCTGGTTCAGTCTTGGAAGGTTATACCTTTCTAAGAATTTGTCCATTTCTTCCAGATTGTCCATTTTATTGGCATAGAATTGCTTGTAGTAGTCTCTTAGGATGCTTTGTATTTCTGCGGTGTCTGTTGTAACTTCTCCTTTTTCATTTCTAATTTTATTGATTTGAGTCCGCTCCCTCTTTTTCTTGATGAGTCTGGCTAATGGTTTATCAATTTTGTTTATCTTCTCAAAGAACCAGCTTTTAGTTTTATTGATCTTTGCTATTGTTTTCTTTGTTTCTATTTCATTTATTTGTGCTCTGATCTTTATGATTTCTTTCCTTCTGCTAACTTCGGGTTTTGTTTGTTCTTGTTTCTCTAGTTCCTTTAGGTGTAAGGTTAGATTGTTTATTTTGAGATTTTTCTTGTTTCTTGAGGTAGGCTTCTATTGCGATAAACTTCCCTCTTAGAACTGCTTTTGCTGCATCCCATAGGTTTTCGATCGTCGTGTTTTCCTTGTCATTTGTCTCTAGGTGTTTTTTGATTTCCTCTTTGATTTCTTCAGTGATCTCTTGGTTATTTAGTAACGTATTGTTTAACCTCCATGTGTTTGTGTTTTTACATTTTTTTCCCTGTAACTGATTTCTAATCTCAGAGCGTTGTGGTCAGAAAAGATGCTTAATATGATTTCAATTTTCTTAAATTTACTGAGGCTTGATTTGTGACCCAAGATGTGATCTATCCTGGAGAATGTTCCGTGTGTACTTGAGAAGAAAGTGTAATCTGCTGTTTTTGGATGGAATATCCTATAAATATCAATTAAATCTATCTGGTCTATTGTGTCATTTAAAGCTTGTGATTCCTTATTAATTTTCTGTTTGGATGATCTGTCCATTGGTGTAAGTGAGGTGTTAAAAGTCCCCTGCTATTATTGTGTTACTGTTGATTTCCTCTTTTATAGCTGTTAGCAGTTGCTTTATGTATTGAGGTGCTCCTATGTTGGTGCATATATATTTATAATTGTTATATCTTCTTCTTGGACTGATCCCTTGATCATTATGTAGTGTCCTTCCTTGTCTCCTGTAACATTCTTTATTTTAAAGTCTATTTTATCTGATATGAGTATTGCTACTCCAGCTTTCTTTTGATTTCCATTTGCATGGAGTATCTTTTTCCATCCCCTCACTTTCAGTCTGTATGTGTCCCTAGGTCTGAAGTGGGTCTCTTGTAGACAGCATATATATGCGTCCTGTTTTTGTATCCATTCAGCAATCCTGTGTCTTTTGGTTGGAGCATTTAACCCATTCACATTTAAGGTAATTATTGATATGTATGTTCCTATTACCATTTTCGTAATTGTTTTGGGTTTGTTTTTGTAGGTCCTTTTCTTCTCTTGTGTTTCCCACTTAGAGAAGTTCCTTTAGCATTTGTTGTAGAGCTGGTTTGGTGGTGCTGAATTCTCTTAGCTTTTGCTTGTCTGTAACGCTTTTGATTTCTCTGTCAGATCTGAATGAGATCCTTGCCAGATCTCATTACTCATAGAGTAATCTTGGCTGTAGGTTCTTCCCTTTCATCACTTTAAATATATTATGCCACTCCCTTCTGGCTTGTAGAGTTTCTGCTGAGAAATCAACTGTTAACCTTATGGGAGTTCCCTTGTATGTTATTTGTCATTTTTCCCTTGCTGCTTTCAATAATTTTTCTTTGTCTTTAATTTTTGTCAGTTTGATTACTATATATCTCGGCGTGTTTCTCCTTGGGTTTATCCTGCCTGGGGCTCTCTGCGCTTCCTGGACTTGGGTGGCTATTTCCTTTCCCATGTTGGGGAATTTTTTGACTCTAATCTCTTCAAATATTTTCTCGGTCCTTTCTCTCTCTCTTCTCCTTCTGGGACCCCTATAATGCGAATGTTGTTGTGTTTAATGTTGTCCCAGAGGTCTCTTAGGCTGTCTTCATTTCTTTTCATTCTTTTTTCTTTAGTCTGTTCTGCAGCAGTGAATTCCACCATTCTGTCTTCCAGGTCACTTATCCGTTCTTCTGCCTCAGTTATTGTGCTACTGATTCCTTCTAGTGTAGTTTTCATTTCAGTTATTGTATTGTTCATCTCTGTTTGTTTGTTCTTTAATTCTTCTAGGTCTTTGTTCTTTAATTCTTCTGGGTCTTTGTTAAACATTTCTTGCATCTTCTTGATCTTTGCCTCCATTCTTTTTCCAAGGTCTGGATCATCATCACTATCATTATTCTGAATTCTTTTTCTGGAAGGTTGCCTATCTCCACTTCATTTAGTTGTTTTTCTGGGGTTTTATCTTGTTCCTTCATCTGGTACATAGCCCTCTGCCTTTGCATCTTGTCTGTCTTTCTGTGAATGTGGTTTTTGTTCCACAGGCTGCAGGATTGTAGTTCTTCTTGCTTCTGCTGTCTGCCCTCAGAACACCATGTTTTTCTTCCCTTCTCAATCTCTAATCCAAGTATGTGCCTTTGTAATGAATTCAACAAATACTTCCTGCATTTGTGATCCAACATGATTAGTTCACAGACAAACTCTGTCTTATGGGAAAGATACTATAAGATCTAAAACTGAAATATATGATTTCCAGGGGAAAACTGCCTGAGAGATCCCTGCTTTCTTATAAAATATAATGGTAAGTGATATGATGTCAGGAGCATCAACATTATGGCGTTGATATGTGATCCTCCCACACGTCTGCTCTCTGTGAAATATAAAACCCTGGGATCATTCACTTAATGAGCATTTAATGAGCTTGTCACAGGCACTATGTGTCAGCACTTGATATTTTATAGTGAAGAAGCAGGAACAGATTTTACCCTCCCAGAGCAACCATACAGGTAGAAAGACAAACATTAAGCAAATGTGTACACAAAGAAATATGTGATTCTAATGGTGATAAGTTTTATGGAGAATAATACAGGGTTCTAAGGGAGTAAGATAACTTAGACCAGTAGGGGGTCTGAGGATATAAAACTTAAGCCACGTTTTGAAGGATAAGAGGGATTTACTCACCAAATAGTAAAGGTAGAGACGCTGGGAATGTTCTGGAAGAGAGACAAGCACTTGAAAAGGCCCAGGGATGGGAAGGGGCTTGGTGCACTTGAGGAACTGGAGAAAGGCTGCTGTGGTTGGAGCAGGATGGAGAGGGGGCAGCAAGGAGCATCAGGAGACATGCAGGTCATGTAAGGATTTTGCCTGGAAAAGCAGTGCACAGTATTTAAGAGCTTCATGTAGCCATGAGACAGGATTCAGTGTACACTTAAAGCTACTGTCTGGAGAATTGATGGCAGAGGGGCAAGAGAGGAGATGGTGCCCATTAGGAGACCATTGCAGTAGTGCAGGTGACAGACAGTGATGACTTGGACTGGTGACATTAGAGTGGAGATGGAAAGAAGTCCTGATTCAAGATGCATTTTGGAGATAAAGTCAGCAGGATTTGTCTAGAGATTGGTAGATAAATAATATGAAAAGTAGTTGGGCCTCTTTACCCTCAGTTTCTAGCTTAAATATGGGTTAAACCATAAAATTGTGGACTGGTTTCATTCATCCATTAATTATTTGATAATTTATTTACTCAGTAAAGATTTATTAAGCTCCTTCTTTCTGCCAGACATGATGTAAAGTACTGAAGATACAATGTTCCACCATAGATGTCTGCCCAGAGGTTGGCTTAGTTGACTATATATGTTAGAAGATGGTGCTAAGAAGGCCTGACTTTTCGATTGTATCTCCATAGACTGTTCCCTTAGCTCAGTGGTTCTCATCAGGGACACTAGGAGGACCTTGGGTTGACTGGGAATAGTGGGATTGACACAATGACAAGGTAGTGCTGCTGGCACCTATTGTGGGGCCTGGTGCTGACAATCTTGCCTATTCAAGGGACCATCCCATGTGGTGAAGGATTGTCTGGCCAGGAAGACCAGTAACACTCCTGTTAATGAACCATGATCAGCTTCACTCTGACCAGCCCTCACCAGCAGTTGGTCTTACTTTAATCCAAGAATTAAAAGGGATGTAAGTGGGAATGCCTTTATGTCACTGTTCTTCCCAGTCTTTTCACATGATCCTTTGGGCTCTCCAGAGATCTTTGACCTGCTCTTCTGCTCTCCAGCTTGTGTCCAAGGGGAAACAATTAGGGCAGCACAATGGGAATAAACAAACCCTTTCTTTCTTGTGCTGTGTGTTCTTGGGAAAAGTCCTTAACCTCCACTAATTCAGTGTCCTCGTGTATAAAACGGAAATAATAGCACTAGTATCTACCTCATGAGGTTGTTGTGTTACAACCTGTAGGGACTTAGAACAGTACTTCGGCTTGGCACATGGTGAGCTCCCAATGGATATTTGCTGTTATCGTTCAACAGTATGGAAGGCAGTGTGCCGGGCACCATGCAGGTAACACAGACAAACACGTCACCGCTCACAGCTTCTGCCCGGGAGGTCACTGGAAGACACACGCGTTACCCAAATGCAAGTCAGCATATGAAACGTTTTTGGACAAACAAGCAAAAAATTTGACTATGGTGATTCTTTGCTAACATGACTTCTGCTGTCTCTGTTCAGAGCCTTGGATTTCAGGTCCGGTGGCCTCTGCTCATTGGGTTTGTTCTTCAGCTTTATACTTGGAGTTCCAGGGGGAATGACTCCTTTTTCTAGGAGACACTCCTGGCCCTGCCTTGGAGAGATTGCCTCCTCACTGTGCGTTAGCTGGGCCCTGCTCTGGGTTCCTGTTTTCCAGCGTGGCTACCGCCTGAGGTTCATGGGTTTTGCCGCATCACCTTGGGCATGCTCTAATCTCTGCATCATTGCTGGTTCTTGAGTTAACGTGGCGCCATTTTCTCTTCCAAAGTCCAATCTTTGACATCTTGGATGCTAGTAGCTGCTCAGTGTCATAGTCAAAGCTGTAATCCTCAAAATTTTATAAATGCTTTATTCAAGGTGAAACTACTTTCAACTCTTCCTGATATAATTCACAAATATATATACAAGGAGCATGAATAATTCATTCTTTCTGGAAAGCACAAAATGAATCAGCATTCCCATCAATAACAACAGCAACAACAAAAATCTTTTTGATATATGGAGTCTCATCTTTTCATAGTTCTAGAGTTATTTTTTTCCTGTAAGCTCTAATGTTCTAGAGGTTCATAAATGATAATTAATGCTTCAAATATATAATTGATATGCCTCATATCATACAGATCCCTGGCACCAATTTATTCGCGAAATCTCTAATTAATTAATCTAACGGTTTATTCATGAGACTGATTTAATTTGTGACTTTGTATGAAACTTCACATAGCATACTAAAAATTTTCCAAAATCTGCAATAACTGCTGCTTAATTTTGTGCTCCATTAAACAATCATGTGAGTATAGAAATGTGTTAAAGTTAGAAAATTCAGTAGTTTCTCTTTAAGGCAGTGTGTTCTATTAGAACTCCATTGTTTCCTTCTCAGACATTTATCATACATATAGCAAAAATGATAAAATGGCTTCATTTACACAAGGATATTTTTAAATAATGAGAAAAATGAATGCTAGAAAATGAGGAAGAGTACTGTCAGAGACAGTTGACTATATAATCTCCAACTCTATATAAAACTCTCTATACCCCTTAAATTTGTTTAATCGTTACACCTGACTTTTCAGTATTCTTCTTTAGATACAAACCTCTTAGGAAATAAAACCTATTGTCACGTATGGCTAAATTTTAGTGTTTTCCTTTTTCTTTTTAAGCACATGTATAATCTCTAAACTTATAGTAGATGGGTAGCATGATTTTCTGACTTGGTTAATTCATTTAATCATTATTTCAGTACTCATTAATTGAACAACTGTTATGTCTTAGTTGCTGGATTCAGTGCTAAGGTAACAAAGATCAGTAAGTCCTGATCCTAGTGATTTAGGATCTGACAATTCTCATGGAGTATATAATATATCTAAGAAGCTACTATATATGCAGTAGCAATTTTATTAGTGACAATGGGCTTTTTAATCAATATTTGTTAAACACTTTAACAATCCAAAATTGTTTGTAATATATACAGATTTTCTTGGTACCTGTGGTCAGAAACAAAGATAAATATGAATATATATCATATCTACGTTCGTCACATTCAAAGGAAGAAATCCCACAAAACTGTTATCATCGTTATAGAGACAGTAATAGATTTGTTGGAAGTTCTTTCTGTCTAATATTTAATTACTTTGTATCATAATTTGTCTAGGGCACACTGTATGATTGCATTAATATCATAGATTCTAATTGGGAGAAAAACTTAGCTGTGCCAGTAAATGAAATTACATGTACACATAACCACAGTTTTCATAACAAGCCCATATGAAGCTTTAAATAATCATTTTAGATGTCCATTTTATATGTAAAAGTAGTAGAATTGAAAATAGTAACTTCAACATTAAAGGACTTACAAATATCCAGAATGCAATGGAGATGGGGGAAAGTTGGGTAAACTTTCAGACAAATTTACAGTTTTTAGTATCACATTTTTCATTTAGGAGAGGAAAATACAGACGAGAGTAATAACTGGTAATCCCTGGAACATGTTATCATTGGATGATATTTCAGAACTTATTAAAGTAAAAAACAAGAACAACCACCAAAAGCTATCTTAGATTAATTTTATCTCACACTCTCTAATGTACATACAGCAAGTTTTATACCTTCACTCGATGCTTGACCAAATGACTCATACCTTCTAAATCTCTAGAAAAGTGGACAGTGTAATTATTGAAAAGGCTGTACTGTGTAGTGATTGAAAGCATGGGCTGTGGAGTGGATGGCCCCCCCATGCCACTCAAGGCTGTGTAAAGTTGGGCAAGTTACTTAACTTCTCTGTACGTCCATTTTCTCATCAATAAACTGGGCTAGTGGTAAAACCGTCCTAAATTATGAGAATTTATCAGTTAATATAAAGCTTAGCACACTGCATGTCACATGATAAGTGCTCAACAAATGTTAGCTCTTATGAGATTAAACTCCAAAGCTGAAAGTTTCTTTTAAAATCAAGTCAGATCATAACAGAGGAAGGAATGACTGATAAATACATAAGAAAAGGATTCATTTCACTAATACTCAAACTCGTATTAACATGAGCTAACTTTTTTCCGATTAGATAGGCATTTTCGTTTATTGACAATAACCATTATTAATAATGATGTGGGCCTGTCGGTACTTTCACAGTGTTGGAGGTACCACCGTTTTGGAAGGTAATTTTCCTTGTCTTCCCAACAAAATTTTAAATGTGGATACTCTTTGACCCAGTAATTTTACTTCTAAGAATTTATCTTCTAATAATACTCAAAGATGTGCGTGCACACACGCATACACACTACTTATTTTCAATAGGGAAAAAAAAATGCTTTTGACATGAAACAGTGCCCATGATTTAATGTAAAATGAAAAACACAATTAGCCTAATTTTTGTATATTGCACAATCGCAATTTAGTGAGAAAAGTGTTTCTTTGTGTGTGTTTGCAAAGGGAAAAGTATAAATGTTAAAAGATACACAAAAAGTTGTAAGGACACGCATAAAGTTAAAATCGGTTTATTCCCGGGAGTGGAATTGGGATCAAGAGATAGGGGAGGACTTGGTACATTTCCATACTTTAAAATTTTACTACAAAGTTACATGACTTGAAAATTTAGAAACTCATTTTTTAAGCAGGGAGAAGAAAAGCCTAAGCCAGAGAATCACTGGTTAGGGAATTCTGGCCCCAAAGCAGTAATCTATTGGACCTGGAGAAGAAGTGAATCCTAGAGATAGTTACATCTCCTTACTTAGAGAACCTCGAAGTCCACGGTCTGAATGAACTTCCTGGAGCAACCAAATCTAGTTGCTGAGTTGTGGGGAAGTCTTCACTTTATTAAAAAGGGCAGACACATATGGCTCCTTCCTAGCTGGCAAGGGGTCACTGCTGCCTCCCAGGCACTGCCAAAACCTGAGTCTTAGTTTACCGGCAAAGACATGGAACATAAAGGAAATTGCTTTACAAGGAAAATCAAGCACTCAGCCCCAAAGTGTATGTATTTTGGAAGGCCACCTCTAGCCCATAAAGGCATGTTCATTGCAGTTTAAAAATCGAGCCCCTCCAGAGAAATACAGCCTGCAAACTCACACTCTACACCCATGATATGTGTTATCCTCTCTTTTTGTTCAGAAAATGTTCCTAAATGGTTCCACACACTTTGTCAGACCTCAGTTAATATTTAGAGAATTGAAGAGTTTCGTAGAAACCATTTTCTATAAGATATGTCTGAGTATATTTATGGTATACAGAAAATTGTATCCTCGGGATCTAGTGACACAAAGGCAAACAGAAAAGATGGAACTGTTTAGATTAATATAAATTGACCATTATGGAGTCTTATAATGTTTTAATATGCTTTATGTTTTGATAATTTTTAAAATAATCTGAAAATATATATTCTGTATGAACACTGGTGCAAATCTATTGATGCCTAGTTTTTTCTTCTTTTTTAATGTGAATATCTTGTTTGTCTTCACAGAGTTACTGGAGGTGAACTGTTTGAAGACATAGTGGCGAGAGAATATTACAGTGAAGCCGACGCCAGGTAAGTGACTTGCCCTGGGCAAGATACAAGACTCAGCACTCAGATGACACTTGTTCAGTATATCTCTCTACAAATATATTATGATGCTTAAGATTATGAGACTTTCATAATACCATCTTGGACTTTTCTTGATGAGTCCCTCTTAATTGATATTTCTCTCTTAAGGATTTCCAAGATGATTCTTTGAAGAAAAAACTAAACTGTGAATCTGGCCTAAATTTTATTTTTATCTAGTATCTATAGTTAGAATACATATTTTATTTTTTAAAAAAGCCTAACTGGAATGACTTCTGATAAAGAAATATACTTTTTTATCAAAGTTATGAGCTCTCTAGATGCTAGGCTGCCCAGTATGGTAGCCACTAGTCACATATGACTCTTTTTTTTTTAATTTGTTTTATTGAAGTATAGGTGATACTATGTTACAATGTTGTGTTAATTTCTGTTGTACAGCAAAGTGATTCAGTTATACATATATATATTCTTTTCCTTATTCTTTTCTGCTGTGGTTTATCACAGGATATTGAATATAGTTCCATGTGCTATATATTGTAGGACCTTGTTGTTTATGCATATGACTCTTAATTTCAATTTCAATTAATTAAAATTAAATAAAATAAAAAGTTCACTTCCTCAGTTGCACTAGCCCCATTTCAAGTGCTTAATTGCACGAGTGGCTAGCGGCAACCGACTGGACGTAGCAGATATAAAGCGTTTCCCTCATCACAGAAGTTCCATGAACAGCCCATGTCTAATCAGAGGCCATAAAAAGAAACAGACTCCAAAAGGCCCAGTGGTCTCCTTCAGGCATTATGAGCTGTTTAACGCTTTGGAAATTTCATTAACGTCCTTGGAACTCTCACTTGAAAAATATTTATTCAGGTACTTCAGAGGATTCAAGAGGATTTCCCAATCTTGTTAATTGGCAAAATTTTTTACAGAAGTTAGAAATGGCTAACATTTTGTCTAATTTGAGACTTCCTAGGCAATGTTTTTGGAGTGAAGTAACATTAATCTACTTGCTTAGACATTACTTAGACTGTTTGGTGTTAATTTCCTTGGCATTTCTTACATATATTCTGCAGTTGGTACTCATTTTGAAAAATCTGGCCCTGGCTCATTATTAGCAATATAAATGAGATGTTTTATATATATTCTGTTACTGGTGGTCTGTGCCTGCTGGTTCTCTATCTAATGCTTTCAGAGCTTCCAAAGGCTGCTAATCCCCCTGCAGCCTGGCCCTCAGCAGATAGTCAGCTGATAGAAGGTTCCCCATCCCTCCAAAGTAGCACATGTATACACAGGCTCACTTCTAAATTTCTAATTAATCTTTTTGGTTTAATGCTACTGTTTATGACATTTTGTGAATCTTCTCTGCACATGACTACACTCTAATTTTTTAATGGAATTTTTCCTGCAAAAGTCAAATAGAAAGTTCCATGTCACTTAGGCTATAATGAGTGAATCATCACTTGTTCAGTTTAAGCCAGATCCTCACATTAGGCCTCTGAAAAGGGCTTCAGAATAGCCTTGGAAGTAGCTATTTGCCCACTTTCCAAGAGAGTAATCTTTTTAATCAAAGTAATAAAAAAAAGTTAGGGAATTTCCTTTATTTTGCTTTTCAAAGTTATGTTAAACAGGTTGTTATTGTGTTTCAAAATATTGGTTGAAATTAATCTAGAGACCATTTTCACTATTGAGCAGCCCTACAGATAACAGGATAGACCCTCAGTTGGTTGGATCATTTCATATGCATGCTTATATTAAATTTTGGAATTTACTCTGGGATACATTTTAGGATAGGTCCCACACATAATCAAGGAGAAGAAGCATTCTCTTCTCAACTACAAGCGTAGAGAGCAAATAATTTGTAAAAATCTGACTAGTACTAGTCCTCAAGAAGTTAAGAATTGAATTCATTCTCACTGGTAACATATGGTGAAGTTTATTTAATATGAATTCATGTTTACTTCTTTATTTTCTGTTATTCATTAAGCCCAATAACTTATACCAGTGGTTTGAGATGAGAGAGTGAAGTATTCCTAAAAAGTAGTATAAAGTGAACATTATTGTAGAAGGAAAAAGAGTCATATGATTTAACACATAATTACCAACACTCCAATAAGCTGTATAGTCAAAAACAACCAATATGAAGCTGTTTTAGTGGTACACTTAATCAAGTTAGAGCTAGAAAATCACAATTCTGATCAATTTTGTGACATGTTGTAATAAATCAGATGGTGATTACTTTTTTTTAATTCAAGAATTTACTTTGGAGTAGTATTATTTTGTACATTAAATGATTGAAAATATCCTCATTAAAGTATTTGCTTAATCCTTATATGAATGAATGTAGAATGAATGAATGTCTGTATATACCTGCATTTGAATCGCATAGTGAACTTGTACAGAATTCATCAGTGTGATATGTTCTACATTACTGTATGTCATATGACAGCTCATGGGACCTTATAGGTGCCCATCGATGACGTCTACCGTAGAATTTAATTAGCAGTCTATTTGACATCAGTGAGCCTTTAATAAGAATAGCATAAGTTGTGCATTTTAACATAGTAATAAGCATAAGTTTTCCTTCACTGGGGTGTATGAAAATGTGTCTAACAACCACCAGTGCTGCAGGGGATTTTAAATTTTATTTATTTTTTGTAAGTTCTTAGCCCTTCCCCAGAGTATGACTATACTGAAGAGGAGTTTGTTTTATGCCATGGGTTTACTTTAAATTCTCCCTGTTATTGGAGACGTGCATTAGTTTTCCTATTAATATATTATACAAGCAGCACCATTTCTAAGTCAAAATGGTAAATGTCTCCCTCCATTTTTTTTGACCTTTGTTTCACCTGCCACTTCATCTGTGTTTACCCTCTTGTTTCAACACCTATGTTTAATTGTGACCTCAGATTTTAAACAGTTTAGATGTGTATGAGAAATACCCATAAATTTTATTTCACTGAAGAATTTTCCCAGAACATTGTGGGAATTATTTATAAAATTTTCTCCCTGAATATGGAAATATTGACTTCTGTATACAAATGATTTAATTTATGGAGTTGCAATGCAAAACACACAGCTCAAATTGTTTTGTCTGAATATGTCACAAATTCTATGTTGGATGTCATTTTTGTTAGAACCAGAATTAGCTTTATTCAGCATTATTTAATTCCAGTGTAAAGCTAAAAAAATTTGAAAAATATAATTTTTGTTTGTTGTTTGTTTCGTTCGAACTTTCATTTTATTTTGTATTCAATGTGATTATGTGCCTTTAAAATGTTCTCCCTTCCATTCTGCCCTTGTATCTTTGCAGTCATTGTATACAGCAGATTCTAGAAAGTGTAAATCATTGTCACCTAAATGGCATAGTTCACAGGGACCTGAAGGTCAGTATATGGAGTCCATAAATCTGAATCAAAGGAAGTTTTTTTGTTTTTTTTTTTCTGGGGAAAGGGCAGAGGGTGGGTATTTAAAATGGTTCCCTTGCCTTTCCCAACTTTTCCCTAAAATGACTAAATGATGAAATGATAATGCATGATGGCTCTTTCAGTTTGCTCATCTACAGGCTAAATATACATCATAGCAAAAAGGAAAGGACAGTATTGAGAACACAACCTGTTAACGTTTCCGAGGAGTAAACCACCAGAGGCAGTTTGGGGGCAGGCTTTCCTGAGGTGACCAGCATTTGCCTGGAGATAAACTTGGCCTGTGATGTATGTCCGCCTGTAGATTTAAACACCACTTCTGTTCTGAGACCATGGGTTGCTGTAGCAGAACAACTGGTTACGCATTGCTCCATTTGAGTCTGATGAACCCTCAGGCAAGAGATAATAATTGCCAGCTAAATTAAAGCATGTGAAGTTAATGATTTATCAAAAATTCATTACGTATCCTAATTTAACCTTAATGGTGCCTTGACTGCTAATGTGACAGCTTTGGAATGATACTAGAAAAATGGGAGAGAAGAGAGAAACAGCTTTTTTTGTGTGGGGTGGAGGTGGAGCACAAAAGCTATAAAAATTATAGTTGTGTTCCAGTTCATTTCCTGTGAGGATTTATAACCGGGAAATGAGCTCCTGAATTAAATATTTTTAAGATGGATTTTTCTAGAACAAGTGGACCCACATTTTGGCTCACATCTGGCAAGATCCTGACTGTTCTGAGGTAGTAGTCACTCTACTTGAGCATGTTTACATTACTGAAGATGTTTAAATACAACCCCAGTTGTCTGCTAGTTTTGCACTTTAACCCAGTCTCTCTGAGGCTATACAGACAGTGAGTGTAAGCTTGGAACTAACACACGCCCCCTGGTGTTTGCATGCAGTCATTGCATTCAGCAGATCCTGGAGGCTGTGCTACACTGCCATCAGATGGGCGTAGTCCATCGGGACCTGAAGGTGAGTAATGAATGCCCTTGGAGAAGACAAACCACCACACAATTCCTAATGACTGTTCAGCTGCAGTTATACCTGTAAAGGCAAAAATATGAGCAGTAAAGTTGTGTGGACTCATTCTGACACATTACGAAGACACCTTCCCTCACCACAATCATCTCTTCTCTAATGCACACTTGAGACTTACATAAATCCCATTTCATCCAGAGAGAAACCATTGCCTAACATTAACAATAAATAGGTTATATTTCCTTCTTCCTAAGAATGGGTGCAGCATTTAATGTGATTTTGAGTAAGACTGATGATCTCTTTCTTTCTAAACTTGTTCTGTGGACATAATAGTATGTTTGTTGATCAAACATGTGATTTTATAGTCATATTATATTTACCTAATATGTAAATGGTTATCAGAATTATAAGTTAAAAGGAGATAAATGTATTAGGTAGATTTTTGGCCCAAGTGATTGATGCTAAAGAATCCCATTCTGGGTGCTGAAGTCTCTTTCCCTTAACATTAGTCCCAGGAATTCTGAGGACATTGAGGCTCTCTGGGTTTTTATTTATTTATATTCCTAGGGGCCAAGATATCATTGCCTTTTAAAACAGATGGAAAAAGGGTAAAACAAATTTTATTATCAAATAGTATATTTGATACTAATACTTTTAAGACTTGACTCAGCTTCTGATAACCATTGAGGTTGAAAATTGTTTAGATCATTTAGAAATTAAATATTTCAGAGAAGACTATCCTTTTATTAATTTTCTGACCTCTTCTCTTGGCATTCTAGCTTTACTTATGAAATTTCAGAGAAATAGTGAAGACCTAGAAATTTAAATGGAGAGAAACTCCTGGGTGGGGGAAATAGAAAATGTGAGCATTGTATAGTTGTGATTTTTCATCTGAAACCTCAGCCTTTTCCAGGCTTTAGTACAAAGGTGGCAAAGGATAATTTAGAATGTCTTGAACTGTAATGTGTTCAGTGGGAGGACCTAGGCTGGTTTCTCTAGTCTTCTCTAGTTATAGTTAATTGTAAACCTGTAGTTTCCATTCATTTAGTATGTTCTACAAGAATATATCTCTAACGATCCACAGTGAGTTACTTGAAGATGTGATTTGTAAGCAAAACATTGCCTTAGTTTTCTAGAATCTTCCTTTAATTTTCAGTTTGAGTCTGAGAGCTTTGCATGTCTAAAGGAAAAGTAGGTTAATGACTTGTTCTTTTGGAGAACCAAGATAGGACTGTGTCCATCTGCTAACACCAAATTTACCCATCAGGATAAAGGAAAAATAATATGTTCCTGTGAAAATCCATATATTTGGCAATCACCTCAAAAATTCCTTACTAGCCATGTAAAGACAGTGCCCCTTTTTGTTACTTCTTAGAACTCACAGTGCTACTTTTCCTTTTTAAGTGAATGTATTTAGACATACACATTATTTTTGCTATTTAATAAAGTTATCATTTGAAACATTTTACTACATTTATGTAATTATAAGTATACTCTAAAAGCCAAGGATGAAAAATGTGAATTCTAGTCCATGACTTTCAAAATATATTTTGTGAGGTCATGATATTGCACTTTTGTAAGTGTCCAAACTCAGCAGAGCTCTTCAAAGACTGGAACTCCCTTCCTTCCTTCTTTCCTTCCTTCCTTCCTTTTTATTTATTTATTTATTTATTTATGGCTGTGTTGGGTCTTTGTTGCTGCACATGGGCTTTCTTTAGTTCACCAGGGAAGTCCCCAAAGACTGTAACTTTAATCAGAGATGGCAGTGAGCCTAGGATGTGGGTGGGGAAGAAAAATATATTTTCTGACATATGAGCTAAAGTCACTAATTAAAAACTCAGGCAGGTGATTTCCAGAGAGGCTACTACTAAAAGAAATAGCCTGCTGCATCACCCATCAGATTTCTTGCAAGGGAGAAAAGTGTTTTTGCTTTCTATTCTTACTCTGATTTTAGGAGAGGATAGAGATGAACTTCTGATAGAGCTTGTTATAATTTCTATAATTGTCTTAGTCTCTATCAAATTGCTGACTTGGATAAACTTCAGTTGAGTCTAGTTCTCATGCTTGTTTCAATAGACCATGACATAAATATACTAAGAGAGGCCCAAACTTGTGCGTGAGAGACAACTTATGCACACCTTAAGTGTGCTCAGTCACTGCCTTTGATTTGTGTCTTTTATACCCACCATGCATAGTCTGATAAGTATACAACTTGCAATAGCATATTTACCAATATATTAAAATGAAAAAGATCAACTGCTGAAACCTATTATCAGGCTTTAATCAAAATATTGCCCTTACTACTATTGGGCCATATATTTTTGTTTCCCTGTCATGATTCATATGTTAATTCATGTACACTACAGGCATGCAGTTTAATTTGTCCATATCAGTGAGATAAAAATGCAGGAAGTATTACATTTTTCATCATTATCACAGACACCTGTGAGCGTAGGAGTACTGTACAGTTTGTTTATAAATCCCTCCTAGGATAATAGCTATTTAACATATTGTGTTCCTTTACAGTACCTAATGTGGGACCTTACACCTTGTTAATACTTGCAGCATAGTCCTTTAATTTAGGAATGAATAAAGTTCAACCGAAAGCACATTTATAATATAAAAGACAACATTGAATAAAACAGATTGTTGTGTATGTTAACTAATGTTGAATGAAATAGAGGATAAGCATATCCTCTTTGATACAATGATAGCATATAGATCTCGGTTTGAATATTTGAATAACTGCCACACTTGGGGGCTTATTAGACAGTAGAATCCACCAGATGGAAACTTACCGAGACCTAGAGACAAGGCTAAGGCACAGCAGGCACAGCAGAAACAACAACAGGAGAAAGTTCAGGGTGGTGGGATGTTGGCATAACAGAAGCATGTCAGTCAGCACCAGGCAGTATCCATTGGATACATGGACCACTACCTTTGTCTAAGGTGCATTCAGTGTCAGGCCAATTGATGTAGATTCAAGCAATATTAGGGACATATAGCAGTGCTAACATAATTATAGGACTATAGTTCAGGGATATGACTCTAGTCTTTGAGAGGGTTTGAATCAAAGCAGAACCTTAATAATAAAAATGGCCACGGCTGCCATTTATCAAGCAGTTACTGTATACCCTGCACTGTATCATCATATTAATCTTCAGAACAACTTCATGAGGAAGGCACTATGACCATCCCCATGTTACCTAAGGGGAGATTTAACAACCATGAGTAAAAGAAGTTATTCAAGGTCACTCAGCTAGCAAGACAGGATTTGTGCCCAAGCAGTTGGGTTCCCGGGTCTGCAAGCTTAATCACTACCACTTCTCAATTCATTTAGATAAATGAATTGAAAACCATTATAGAGATCAAAGAATAGTTCAAAACAATGATGGGAAAATAATCTTGCGAGCAATATTAAGAATTATTTGGGAAAATGGGTCTAAATTTAGTGAGTCAAGGGATTAAAATAATCCCCACCTATGGATTTTCATAGCTATACAAAATTTGTATCATTAGGGATAAGAGAATAAGGCATATTTAAGATTTAATGTAGAGTAGGAGGGCAGCATAATTTGACAGAAGACTGGTACAAAAAGCAAAAATGTCCTATTTAGAAAATCAGTAAAGTGGCATTGTCCACAGCCTTTGGAAACTGAGACATCGAGAAGAACGAAATGGATTTGCCACATTTAATTTAGGCCACATCAAGACAATCACTTTGGAGTGCTTAAAAATAGATTGTTTATGAAGAGTGGTGTTGGATATTTGTGAACTGCTGATTAAAAATTCAGGTATCAAAAGAGAAGAACAAACATTAATCAAACATTTCTTGAGCACCTACCAAGGCCCTGTCTGGGCTGTGGGCATATATTACAGAGCAAAACAAAAACAGACCTTGTATGTATGGAACGTACAGGCTGGTGAATTAAAGATCACTTAAATATATGTGGAAAATGTATCTGTTCTGTGCGTCCCAGAAAGAAGGAAGTACATCAGACAAGCACTGCATCCAAAAATATATTAGGTCAAAAAGAGGCTGCAGTAACAAATGACAACTCTCGATGTCACAGAAAATAAAGGCATATCAAGTCAGATGTGTTGTCTCATTTAAGACCCGGGAGAATACAATTTCTGTGAATCAGTTGACAAAGGAAAGTAAGTCAAAGGAGACAGTTATATAGCTGTGCTTTTTCAAGTAACCATATTTCACACAAAGTAGTAAGATTTCTTCAGTTCGGAGTGTATCAGAAATGGTTACTAAACTACTTCATGAACAGCTATCTGGATAGGAGGCTTCATACATACAACTGAATCTTTTAGCAACAAATCAGCACCAGTGAATTGCCTAAGTGGAAAATACTGTCTTTCTTAAAGCCTACCTCCTGAAGAACAGTGTTTAATGGAAAAATCATTAGACGGGTAGATGGATATGAGAGTGATAGGTAGGTAGATAGATAGATAGTTGAATAGATATAGATATTTAAATGAAGATAGTAATTCTGGAGATTTGGGGGGATTTTTAACAGTTTCATAGAAATGTCAATAAAATCGAATGTATGACCAGAAAAGAAAGGAATTCATTTTCTGGGACTCTGACAAGCATTCAGTAAATCCTTGTCACCATGGGTAGTAGATATATCAAATAGTGAATTAATTCTACATTTAGCATAATTATAAAATCACAATTATTCCACTTTTCTCAGAGCCATCTTTTTAAAAAAATGTTTAAAGAACACATCACTTGTGCATAATGTATGTCTAGCTATATTAGAAACAAACTATACATGTGACAGATTCCATAATTCATTTAGTCATTCTAGTATTTCTTTATGGAGTACTTAGTGTATGTCAGGCTGTGGAGAAACAGCTGATTGGGGAAGTCCCACTGGGGTTCTTTTTTTTTTTTTTTTAATTTATTTATTTTTGTTTATTTATGGCTGTGTTGGGTCTTCGTTTCTGTGTGAGGGCTTTCTCTAGTTGTGGCAAGCGGGGGCCACTCTTCATCGCGGTGCGCGGGCCTCTCACTATTGTGGCCTCTCTTGTTGCGGAGCACAGGCTCCAGACGCGCAGGCTCAGTAATTGTGGCTCACGGGCCCAGTCGCTCCGCGGCATGTGGCATCTTCCCAGACCAAGGCTCGAACCCGTGTGTCCTGCATTGGCAGGCAGATTCTCAACCACTGCGCCACCAGGGAAGCCCCCCCAATGGGGTTCTTTCAAGCTACTTGATAGTGTGTGCTGATAATCCAGAGGCAAATCAAGAAACAGGAATGGAATACTGAGTGATTCTTACGAACTTGCTCATATATGCACGATGATAGAAATAGTACTTCCTCATCACAAACTCACCGTGCATGCATCAGCTAGAAATTCCCCGTGCTAAGTACATAAATTCAGGTATCCATGCCATGTGAAAATAAAAGCAAAAGTCACTTGTACCACGTGCACAAAAGGACCTCCACCGTGTGCATGAGCGAGCCTGATATTCAGGCTTTTCAATTCATGCAAAATTTCATTTAGTTGATTTCTAGGAGCTTTGTTCACACCTTCTTTGGCAAAGGCTGAAAATGCACCAAAGCGCTGACTGATTAACTTCATGTTGAAATATTGAGACTTTCCAATAGAAGAAAGAAATTTTAAAAGACAATTTTACTTCTTAAAAGCTAATATCCAAGGGAATGTAAGCATCAAATAATATAGAATAATAAAACTAATAACTTGCTTTATAATATTCATTAAAATAATATTCATTAAAAATGTTTTGCTTTTTTAAAAAAGTAAAACACACATGATTTCACTACCCTTATAATTTCCAAATGTTTGAGTTTCATTGGTTAGATAGATATCACGTATGTGCACAGATAAATCTGTGATATCACTAATGTTGAAGATGTTAATGTGACTAATGTTAAAGATGATCATCGCCTTTGCTGAATCAGTTCCTTAATAAAGATCATGCTAGGGCTTCCCTGGTGGCGCAGTGGTTGAGAATCTGCCTAACAATGCAGGGGACACGGGTTCGAGCCCTGATCTGGGAGGATCCCATATGCCGCGGAGCAACTAGGCCCGTGAGCCACCATTGCTGAGCCTGCGCGTCTGGAGCCTGTGCTCCGCAACAAGAGAGGCCGCGATAGTGAGAGGCCCGCGCACCGCGATGAAGAGTGGCCCCCGCTCGCCACAGCTAGAGAAAGTCCTCGCACAGAAACGAAGACCCAACACAGCCATAAATAATAAATAAATAAATTTTAAAAAAAAAGATCATGCTAATTTAGAAATCCTCATGATGTGTTTATGAGATTTTTGAGAAGCAAAATCAAAATTACGTCTTTTTCATAAGTTTCCCCTTGTTTTATTTGATTATGGGTCATAAATATTTTTGACTACTTTAAATTCTCCTAAAAATATCTGCTGAATAGACTACCTTTTGAAAATGAATGATTTTTGTACCATCAGAGGAGCTTCCTCAGTATCATGTCTTTTAAAAGGAAGGGATCAGGAAATCTGGCCTCAAGTCCTTGCTTCATCGTTTTGAACCTCTCTACCTCAAACTGAAGGGTTTGAATGATTTTATCTCCCAAGTCTCTTCCAGTTCTGAAAGTGATTCCAGCAAGTTGCCTCGGTACTTTGAGATACTTGGACAGTTTCAAGAAAATCCCAAATCACAATGGAAGTAGTTGCCATTGTATCCATATGGAAGTACAGAACAAAACTTGCAAACAGTTGCTGCTCATTACAGCTGATATGCTATAAATGGTTGTTGACACTAAGACCAGATGTCGTGGAAAATCCTGCATCATTAGGAAGCAATGGGGTGGGGAGGGAACCTGTGTGTGAGAATGTCAGTAGAATCTATTTAAAAACCAACCTAAACAGTGATGCATTATAAGAATTTAGAGATAATCTCAATGTGTAAATATTAACATAATAGATTGCACTTAATTTAGAAATACAGACATTTCTCAAGTCATGAGCATTCATTACAGATATTCAATGTTATGCACATTGAAATGGCCAGCTGCACTGCAGTATAATAGCTAATCACTAACGCATATAATGTCCCTTACGAGCCCCTGTGATTAAATCCAGTGGGATTTTATAATTTTATATATACTGTTTTGAGATAAAATATATATCTATAATGTTCATTTGTGAGATGAAGAATTAGTTAATTAGCTTCAAGAGTCTAAATTGCCCAAATCCACATAGTTAATAACAGTCAGGACCAGGAAATAAATCCAGGCCTTCACCCTCTTTCTAGATCATTGTGCTGCCCGTTTCTCTCATAGTGCTGTGCCCCATGATCAACCATAGTTGTGTTGGAAGGCCTGAGTTTCTGATCTCACCTTTCTCATTTGTTTTAGAAAATCAAAATAATAGAATATTAGCAGTGAAGAATGTAAAGGTCATCCTTTCTAAAGAAGTAGCCACTGATTAGGTGAGAGATTCTACTGTTTCAGCTTTTGTGGAATACAACCACATATTATCTTAATTTCTGTGGACATTCATAATCTGAACTAACCTACTTGCCAGTGAACTTTTTTTTTTTAATATTTTTTTTAAATTTTATTTTATTTTATTTATTTATTTATGGCTGTGCTGGGTCTTCATTTCTATGCGAGGGTTTTCTCTAGTTGTGGCAAGTGGGGGCCACTCTTCATCGCGGTGCGCGGGCCTCTCACTGTCACAGCCTCTCTTGTTGCGGAGCACAGGCTCCAGACACGCAGGCTCAGTAGTTGTGGCTCACGGGCCCAGTTGCTCCGCGGCATGTGGGATCTTCCCAGACCAGGGCTCGAACCCGTGTCCCCTGCATTGGCAGGCAGATTCTCAACCACTGCGCCACCAGGGAAGCCCGCCAGTGAACTTTTATAGCGCAGTATATTTTTAAGTTGGAGGCCATATGAATGGTAGTAGTTAAAGAAAATCAGAATAACTGTGTAGTGCCCTGGTTTAAATGCTGCTTTAGAAATTCTTGGTGATGAAGCCTTCCATATCCTTACAGAACATGGTAATAAGATTATTCAAACAAATATATTCCAAAGAATTGTATATAAGTCAAATGTGTGTGATATTTTTAATGTTTCTTTATAAAGCAAATAATCCTTTAATAAAGTCAGTAATCATCCTAATTTTTCAGTTTGCATTCCATAATTCTATATTTTAGGTTTGCCTAAAAGATATGCTTAAACATGAAGCCATTTCAGTGCTATTTATTTTTAAATCTATACAGTAACCTTGAAATAGATGTGCCTTTTCCTGTGCATAACTGCAGCTGAACAGTCTTCACGGGTATAAGGTGAAACACTGATCCAGATGGATTTATTATTTCCTGGATGACTCACAAGGCCCTACAGAGAGGTCTTCTAGGTCGTCTCTAGGTATGAATATTTGCCCCAGTCATTCAAGAGGCCATGCATGATAAAACTCTAAGGTGTTCCCTTTCTTCTGAATTGGCAGATACCTGGTGTTTAAGGGCATAATGCACACAGCACTGCCCAGAACTTTTTGATTTATTGATAAGAATAAAAGCACATTAAATTGTTTATTCACTGATGACACTGGCATTTGCTCACTTGAGATCTGAAAGACCTAAAATGATTGTGATTTCTAAAGTGATTGGAACTCTTTCCCTGAATGAGTCTGTGCTTGACAAATTAGGACAGATGTGTATTAGCAGAGCTCTCTGACATCTCAATGCTTTTGAACATGAAGGTTACAGAGAAATAAACTATCACTTACAGTTTAATGTGGTTTTTTCCAAGTCATTTATTCCATAAATGAATAGCTGGAAATCACTTCTTAATTAAAGTAAAAGGTACATGAGTGTAGTGGACCATAAACTTTAGTTGTGAAAATAAAATGTCAAATATTGATGATATAGCATGGTTAGATACTATAGTATATTGATAGATGAACAAGAGTTCCAAATAATGTCAGATGTTAGATTTTACTAAAAGTTATTTTAGTACGAAGATCTTCCATATACTTGAGACCTCGTCATCCCAACATCGAAATTAAATTAACATGTATTTAGTGTTGAGGTAAAAACCCTATCAGCCCTAAAAAATTACAACGTTTTCCTTACAATTACCAATTGTCATAACAGTGATGAATCTGATGGCAGTGAGAAGCAATAGCCCGAAGAAGTCTGGTACTTGATTAAAACTTACCTGCCTACACTCTAGTTCTTGTAGACTTAACCTGATTTCTTCTGAGTTCTGGTTATGAGTCTTTGCTAATTTGCATGGCTGGCTTAATTAATAAATTAAATATTGGTTTAGGCTGTGTTTACCCAAGGTCAAAACAACCAACAGAACTGACTAATTCAGTAAGGAAAAAAAGTAGCCAATTTCATGAAAAAAAATTGAAATTAGTTGTTTGTCAACATATAAACAAAACCAATTTGACTGACTGAATTTTTAGATTTTTCAGACAGTCGTTTTGACACTTGCAGAGTCCATTGTTTCCCAACTTTTTTCAGTCTGAGACACACCTCTAAATTTGCTGGGTCTTATCCCAAGGTAAGAAGATGTTGAACCACTCTCCCAAATATACGTACCAATCCAGACATACGTTCATCCACATAGCTAAGGATGATAGATTTACTGTACGTATTAATCAGCCTCCTTTTCCTGACCATCTTTTCCCTTCATTCCTTAAAACCCACAAAGGCAGTCCATGGAAATTCAAGACTTTGCCACGGTGCTTATTTTCCAAGTACCAATGTGTCTCGATGCCCTGGTTGGGAAACAGTGGTGTAGGCACAGCCTTATTCCAAGACTGAGTTATCAGTCCTTGAGTAACGATAAATACCCAAGAAAATAAAAATGTGTCTTTCTTATAGTATTCTGAGATGTGAAAATAAATATATAAGTAATACTTTAAATCACACTTTGAAGACATATAAATTATGTTTTTAAAAACTGGCTTATGAAGAAAAAAATCCAACTATAACATTTGGCAAATAGTAGTAGACTCTTACTGCCTTTAAGAATAAACAGATTCTTAAAGACAGCAATTTTAATACATAATTCAGAATAAAACTCCAAAATTTGTACAGAAATTGTTTGGAAACATTGAGGAATCAAAATCACTGCATTCGGGTCCAAACTCTTGAAGTCAACTAGGATTTAATTTGCACAGTTTCATTTGCCAAATGTCTGTAGATTGGTCCAACTCTTGTTATCATTTTGCCAAGTTTCCTTCTGCTGAAAATGTCTGTGCTCTGTTAGGCTTCAAAGCCAATGTCCGTGGCCAAGTCTGGACCTCAAGCAGCCCTTGGAAGCATGTGAGCAGGTCAAGACAGGTGCTCCCATTCATTTGATCGCTCCCCAAGCGTATTCTCTCTTCAGCCCAGTATCTCTCCAGTACACTTAGGCATCTGTCTGAAGCCTGCACACATGGTCATTGGTTATCATTTTCTAACCATATTTTCCCTGGGATTTAGGAATGACAGTCTGCGGGAGAGAGGACAGTGCATGCCTTTTTTTTTTTCCTAACCTTATAAAATGTTAGTTTTGAATAGTCACTTAAAATAGGTTCTCACTTCAGTCTCTCTTTTTTCTTTCTAAATAAAGCCTGAGAATTTGCTTTTAGCTAGCAAATCCAAGGGAGCAGCTGTGAAACTGGCAGACTTTGGCTTAGCCATAGAAGTTCAAGGAGACCAGCAGGCGTGGTTTGGTGAGTAGAATCTCTCTACCTCATGCTGCTTGTACTATTCTGGCTCCAGTCAGATCACACTTCCTAACTAAAATAGAATGGAAATGTTCATTCTGACAACTTGACTAATTTTAAGATATTGGACCTTTATATGTACCTGATTTTACTGACATTAAAGGATATATAATCTAAAAATAATTTAAGGGAATAGAAGAGCAATAACACATAGACTTTTTTCTTAAAGGATGGATGAAAAAAATGGATTCTGTTCTAAGAATTAATAGGAGGATTGTAATATTCAAAGAGTATTTGAGAGGACATTGATTGTTCACATACAGCCTCACTTGATGCTAAAAACGCCTATGTAAATAGTAGGTACTCCGGAAATACTTGCAGAATATTTTACGTATTTTGTGATTAGCAAATTTAAGTTTTAAAAATATAAAGTATATATATATAGATAGAGATTTATATAATATATGATATTATATATCTATATATGTGTGTGTGTTTCATCTCATCTTCTATTTCTCCAAAGTGCCAGTTTCCTCTCTAAAATTTTGATAATTTCAAAACTTCTATATGATGAAATTTCCATTTCCTTGCAATTAAGGAAGAGATTAAACAAATTTAAATTATAGTATTTCTAACCAGGCGTATGGATTGTTTCGATATTCAGCCGAAAGAGATGATTTCACCCACTGATTTTATGCTTCTCTTTCTGCCATTTCCCAATATTAACCCATTTTTCACGTAGTGTCCTAAAATATAACCTCTGAGAGCCTCAGTCTTACTTCTTTTCTGACTTTCAATGTATTGAGATTAAATTTTTAAAACACCCTTCACTTTGAATTGCTTTTCCTCTAAACAACAACAACAAATACAAAGAGAGCTCAATAAGTGCTTTACTTCTTTTGTTTTCTGTGCAAATACTTCTCTGTATCCCTAAACATACACATGTACTAAAATGTACACAGAGCTCCCAGGATTCACCGTGTCTCTCTGATCTGCCCCAGCTAGTTAATGAGAGTGACTGGTGAGGCAGGCTTGCCTGTCTTCTCTGAAGGCAGCCTAATTCAGGACCTCATTTTCTGCTGCCTGTCCTGTTTCAGTAGTACCTGACCATTATCCTTGTCGGTGATTCTTCTCAAGTTTAATACTGCCTTTTACATTCAGGCTCTCCTTACCTACCAGGTGAGTTTAATACCTCCAAATTTGGCATTTGGTGTGTCATATTTTGACATATAAATAAGCTTGTTCCTTTTAACTGCAAACTGAAAGAAGGTAGGACCTAGAATTAGTTCTGTAAATTTGAGATTGAGAAACATCTTTTTATCGTAGGAAAGAGTATGGTTGACACATAAAGAATATACAATAACAGGAGTTGGGGTCCAACAGGAAGTAGCGGGGCTATCACAGAAATGGGCAGAGCAGATCACTGGAGATACATAAATTAAGAGGTCCTGCCCCTTGAGATGCTCATACTTCTATATCAATAAGTATCTAGCATGCAGTGTCAGGGCACCTGTATCAGAAGCACGCATGAGGTGCTCTAGAGCACAAGAGAAGAATTATGAAATTCTGCCTCTGGGGAAAGTTTCAGTGATTGGGGGAAGGCTTCTGCCTTCCTAGTGGCTGAATGGGAGTTTTGTTCACTGGTAGGCAAGGAGATAAAGGCATTCCAGACAGAGGGATCAGCACATGCAAAATCTCAGAGGCATAGAACAATTTTTTTCAATTTCAGGAATAACAATGTTTGTTATAGCTAAAGTATAAAGTATACTGAGATACGTGGTAGTTGATGAATTAGGAAAGGATTTTATGTCCTTTTGAAGGATTTGGCATTTATCTTAGAAGTTTCAGGGATCTGGTGAAAAATTTTAAGTAGAGAAGGACATAATTGGGTTTATGTTAAGTAATGTTGATTTTGGTAGCAATGTGGAGGATGGCTTTAAGGATAGCCTGAAGGCAAAGAACCAGTTAGGCTAATGCAGTAGTTCAAATTATGCATGAAGACAGCTTGAACTAAGGAGTATATAGTAGAAAGCAAGTTACAGGTAACATGCAGAAAGGACAGGAACCCTGAACTTTAAAGGGAATCTGTTTAGAAGAAATCAGAGTCCCGGAAATTGGGTTCAAAGACAGGACTCTAGTCCTTTCTAGAGCAAAGCAGCACCCTTCTTCACGAGATACCAAAAGAGGGACTTAGGCTCAGGGATGTAACTGCCAGAACTGTGTACAAGATGATGATTGGATATCAGGAATAAGCCAGAAGCCTTATTACCAGAACCAAGGCTCCAATTTAACATCGACAACTTGGGTGATGCTTACAAGAGTATTGGAGTGGAGCTCCTGAAATCTCTCTTGCTTGGGGCTCTATGTTTTATCTCTTCTGCTAGATCAAAAGCTGTTTGAGGGACTGTGTGTAGTAAAAAGTTTCTGCTTTTTGAATGAAAATACTTCAGCTGATATCCTGGCTCTGATTCTTAATAGCTACATGCCATTGGGCAAGTCCCTTTAACTCTGTGAGGTCAGTATCCTTTTTGTAAATGAAGATAATAAACACTCCTTTATGGGGCTGTTATGAGACTAAGTGAAGTAGAGCATTGGAAAATGCCTGGGCTATGAAAGCTGTTTAGTAAGTTTTCAAAACCATCTTGGAATGAAACACATGTCACAGTACTTGGCCTACAAAGTGAAAGTTGTTGAGTGAATGACTAAATATCAGGCTAGTGAAAGCAATAACATCCATATAAAAGTATACAAATTTTCAAATTGTGATAATTCATTTTTCATAGCAAGCTGGTCCTAGAGAAACAACGACAGATGGGGAGTAAAATTCCCATTTTCTCTTTAGTATGGTGAAATCAGTTAAGTTCTTGCTAAGGTAGCTATTCGGGTAATGACTTTTAAGAGGTGCATTATAAGTTCTAAGAAAATTCAGCATTTCAAAAGTATAGAAACACAGTTTCTAAGCTTAAGAGAATACTTGTTTCTTTTATATTTTTTTCTTTAGCTCTTTTTAAGCTTTTTTTTTTAAAGAATAGTTTATTCTACAAGTTCAAGTGAATCCTCATGGTTACCTAAGTGAAGGAAAAGTGGGCATATGATGTACTACATTTCTTTTGCGGGTATTGTGTGATATATTTTAGGTTTTAGGAGTAAAGGCATATTTTAGTATGAATGACTTGTTTTGATATTTATTCAGTATCATCTGCCGTAGTCTCACGTGTTTGATTAATTTTATCTTTTAAAATCTAAGTGTTGAGTGGGGAACCTTTTTATTTTAATAAGAAAAGAGCAGAACTCTTTCTTCATTATGTATAAAGCCAGAGTTTCAGGCTTTTACATAATTTTATTTCAATAAATGTGAGAGGTCTATTACAAATAAGAAAAATAAAACTATACAAGCCATTATAGAAGCTGTCTATTGTGTTTGATTATTTTTTTCTCATTTTCGAGTTCCAGTGTTTGTTTTTCCCATGTTACTTCTTCTGTCTTTCTAGCCCTGATCTCTTTGAATACTAGCCAAAAAGGCTAGAAGTAACACCCTATAACATACTTGTTAGGAAGGCTAGAAATTTACCAAAGAGAACAGCCTGTTTCTCCTGTGGGACTGGGAATGCTCTTTTCAATACATTTCTGTTTTTTTGTTGCTGCTAGGAAAAAAGGATAACTACCATGATCTTACTTCATGGAAGAATTATTTTCTTGGTTGCTATTATTTCTCTTTTTTTTAAAGTTAAGGGTTTTTTTAATGGCAGTATGTTGCAGTGGATACATTTCCAACTGTAAGTAATTCTGTTTTCTCTTTGTTTGATCTGTACTGATTTTCCTATTGGTTTTTCAGAGTGAGAAACGTATGCTGTCTGTAAAGAAGGCAAGCTCTCATTAAATTTCCTGTTGATAGCATATATCATCATAAACTAGATTCTTAGGAGTTTAATCTGCTGCTAAAGAAGACCTAATTTATCTTACCCTCAGTATTTCTGTATTCATGAGAACACATTGTGGCGTAAGTGCACTGTTTTAATGTTCGTGCATTTAGATGTAGGCCTCACTATTCTTAGGAGTAAGGACCCCACTGACTGCTCAAATGATAGCTGTGCTCTTAGCATTTGTAGTCTCCAGAAGAGGTTTGTAATAATTTACACTTAAGATTGTTGTTGCATTTCTTACATAGTGATTTATTTCCCTATCTTTTCTACTTAGATGCAATATCATTAACATTTCCTGCTCCAGGCCAGGTATTCTACTGAGTTATTTAAGACATATATTAACGTTTACCAACTCTAGATAGGAGGGTACAGATTGAATATAAAAGGGTAGTCAAAATTCAGAGTAAGAAAGAACCACTGAGAACTGTAGTTAGCTAAAGAGATCTCTAACATGGAAATAATTTAGAGCCACCTTCTGTTAGAGTAAAGGTAGAAAAAAAAATTGAAGGTCCAAGGAACAGAAAAAGTATCATTAAGGGTGAGCATGAGAAGTTTATCTTCAAGAGACCTTAAAGAGATTTTTAGGTTAAGTGCTCAGAAGTAGAAAGAAGTCATGTTGGGTGAATGAAGGGGAGAACCAGATGGTAAAGGAACGTAAAGTGCCATCTGGGACCTCGGTCTTTGATCTGGTCTTTGGCATTGGTTTCCCATTGGGTTCCCTGTGTGTCTCAATTTGGGAGGAGTGAGAGAGGGCTGGTTGGAATGAGAGAGCAGGTATATGGCAGTGAGAAGCACTGGGTAGCTCTTGAAAACTACTGTGCCTACCCTACCTTAGGAGAGCGGACTCCGCGTCTCTCCTGCAGGTACTCCTTGAACTTCACTCAGGGGAACCACCACTGTTGCCCAGTAGTTCTTTCTACTTCACAGCTAGTGAGCAAACGTTTCTATCAAGTAAAGTCTGAGGTAGAAGTGGATCCACTGTGGTCTGTGCAAAGCTTAACTACAACCTACAGGTCTTTTCTGGAAGTTCCTTCTCATTGTCCACCCCGCCCTCCTCTAAACCCAACAAGGAAAGGAAAAGTAATGAAAATGGGGGGAAAAGTGATATCCCAAATCCTTTGCCTCATTTTCTAATGTAATTTTGTTCAAAGAAGTAACCAGCTGTTATACATATGCTTGTTTTTAGGTACAAATTTATCATGGAGATGGGGGAAAAGCTCCTTTCTTGGACACTTTGCGTTGCAGTTAAATATATAAGGTGCTTCACCAGAGATTTGTAGTCAGAGGAATTCCTGATTACATATCCTTTTAAAGAACAGTTTCCAGTTTTCGTATGCCTTTAAAGAAAACTTCCAAATAGGAATAGTTATTTTTGGTTTTTTTTTTTTTTAATTTCATTTCAGGCCATTATTTCCTTTTATTATTTATTTATTTATTTATTTATTTTTGGCTGCGTTGGGTCTTTGTTTCTGTGCGAGGGCTTTCTCCAGTTGCGGCAAGTGGGGGCCGCTCTTCATCGTGGTGCGCGGGCCTCTCACTATCGTGGCCTCTCTTGTTGCGGAGCACAGGCTCCAGACGCGCAGGCTCACTAGTTGTGGCTCACGGGTCTAGTTGCTCCGCGGCATGTGGGATCTGCCCAGACCAGGGCTCGAACCCGTGTCTCCTGCACTGGCAGGCAGATTCTCAACCACTGTGCCACCAGGGAAGCCCAGTATTTTTTTAAGTATATATTTTTATTTGAAAACCATTATTTTCAGAAATAAGAAATATTTTACTCTAAATTCTAGCTATAAATTGTCATTTAAGTGTACCTTATTGGACGTACTGATTTATACAATAGGAAACTTTCTTTGGCCATCTAATTTCTCATACCGCATCCCTTAAGTTAAAAGTCTAGCTGATACTTGTTCAACAGTGATTCATCTGAATATTCCTGAGTCTTCTCTTTAGTTGCCAGTTATAAGTACACACTGATTATTTATTAATACAGAGTGAGCTCTTGGATGTATTTTGGACTCATTCCTTCTCCTAGTGAGTTCCTCAGTTACTCTCAGTGCCATCCCCCACCCTGTACAGACCACCTCACTTCCAAAAATATTTACTGAAAATTTTCTTTAAGTTTGTCCCCCAGATCCACATTTTGGGTCCTTCTTTTTTATAGGTGAATACCTCTCATAATAAAGTTATGTAGGTACCATGAGAAGTATCATCTTTGGCAAGGTTGTAACCCTATCTTCAATTTTCTCCTAATTTCCTTCCAGGTGTAGGGGAGGCTGTTCTGATTCTTTTCACAGGTTTAGTTTTAACTCACACATCAACAAGAATCAGAACTGCTGACCAAATGGCCTGAAGTCCACACACTGTGCAGCACAACAGATTGGCTTTCATATCTGCAGAAAGATGTGTTTTTTCTAATAAGCTACAAAGCAGGGCAGGTTAGTGTTGATACTGCTATGGAGACAAACTCATCCAACATTATTTTAGTTCTCTGAGAGCCTGTTTTATCTTGACAAACAGATCAACAGATAAACCCAAAGAAGTTTCTTCCATAGTTTGCCATTTCATATTGATTTTGTCAAGTTGGTTTTAATTCATTAACATCTGTTTTCCCTAGGTTTTGCTGGCACACCTGGATATCTTTCTCCAGAAGTTTTACGCAAAGATCCGTATGGAAAGCCAGTGGATATGTGGGCGTGTGGTAAGGAATCATTTTCATGCCAATTTTGTTGTACACCAGTATTGTTACAGTTAAAAATAGTATCTGTTAAATTTGAGGTAAGGAATCGTTTTCATGCCGATTTTGTAGTACACCAGTATTGTTACAGTTAAAAATAGTATCTGTTAAATTTGAGGTTGATGGTTTCTAGCAATCAGTGCAGAGTTGTCATTCTCGAACTCTAGTCTACAACACAGTCACGTGGAGAGCCGGTTAAAAGCAGGTTGCTGTTTCTGATTCAGGAGGTCTGGGGCGGGAGCATTTGCATTTTTAACAAGTCCCCAGGTGATGCTAAAGCTCATGGTCCGGGAGGCACTTTGAGATCAGGGCCGTAGAGAATCCCCCCCAGAGGTCGTGGGGTTTATACTCCCATCCTGTCACCTCCACCAGGAAGCCCTTAGCACAGATGTCATGTCTGTACCACGAGATGCTCAACAGGGATTAAGAGGGAAAGAGTGGATCTTGGAATGTGATTGACTGTTCTGTGGGGACTGAGCTCCGAGTTAGGCCTTTAAAAACCAGCTCTAATCAAAAAGTAGCCTATGCACGCTCAAAGGTATAGAATGGGGAGGATTTCCACCACAGTTTTTATAACAGAATTTCTGCATGTCAACATATACTTCAAATAGGTGAGAGACTGAAATAAAAGGGATACTTCAGGGTGTTCTGAAAATTTTTGTGCTGGAGTTGTTGGCAGGAGCTAACCCTCTGGGTTCCTGACACTACATCATTAGCACAACAACTTGGTGCTTGATCTCAAACTGTGTGCATCTTGGGCTCTTAGAGTTACCCCCATGCCTAGGAAGGCAGACATGAGAAGAGCACAGTGTCTGGAGTCACAATGCCTGGGTTCAGGTCTTTGCTTTGCACCTGCTAACCCCATCTCCTTAATGTCTCTGAGTTGGCTTCTTTACCTATAAAATAGAAATATTTTACCTTCATAGAATTATATGAGGGTCAAATAGGGTGTGCATTAAATGAAGATGTTTTAGAGTTTGTAAAGCAATTTAAAATGGAAACAGCTATTATTATTCCAAAAAGTTAGAATTGTAGCCTAATTAAAGGGTAGGGTCTTAAGTGTGCCCCAAGCTCTGTCTTCCTCCTGCCTCCCTGAGAATATTTCCTAAGCAGGCACTCTAAAATCCTTTGGGTTGGAGCATTGCCACAAAATGTTATTGTTCAGATGTAAAGGTTAATGGCAGATAACTCAAATATTTCCCTTGCAATAAATCAGCCTCATCACAGATCCGTTTCTGCTGATGAATTTTCAGGGGAGCGGAGTACCCTGAGAGACAGGCAGACGCAGATACGTTTTATGGAGGATGTCTTAGGGGGTGGGGGGTTGGGTGCGGCCCTCGGACCAGGCACTGGAGAGAGGCTGTGGTGTAGACGGGTCAGGACCAGGGCAAGTCTCAGTACCCTAGCTTCCACTTATAAAAATGGAGATAATAATAGCACTTGCCTCCTAGAACTTCCGAGAGGATTTTTTAAAATAAGTAAGTGTGAGTTATTATTACTATTATTATTAGAAAGTGTTTCTTTATAAATGAAGTTTCTAGATGACTGATCTGTAGCCTTAGAAGAGAGGGACTGAACACATTTAAATAGTGACTCAGCACTGTAGTTCTGGTCATCAGCTGAATATTATGATGCCCTCGCCTGAATACTAAATTCTCTCTCTGCTTTCCTCGTTCACTTTTAAATTTTTTTCTTGCACGCCTTTTACGTTGCCAAAGATGTTATTATGGACCACCTTCACAGCTCCTGAATCATATCTCATTCACTTAAATAACTTAAATAAATCATTTATTTGGTTCTTGCATTTGAAAACACTTTTTACAATGTATCAATGTTACTGGCCTTGAAGAATATCAGATGCTTTAAAAAGAAAACAAAAAAACCCTGATATTTTGTACTAGAGATTCTTTCCTGGTTGTGGAGCAGAATCAGTGCTGAAACTTATATACACAGAACTGTCCAGCCCCTACATGGGCCCTCTGCTTTAGTGGCTCTGAGCTCAGTGTGGGCAGCTGCATTTTTAACAACTATGACGTGTCATCACGGTTTAGACTCACTAAACACACTGTGCTCAATTATAATATTACTTTGGTAAATTTGGGTACACTTGTTTTTGGATTTTCTGTGTGAGTGCATTTCCACAATACAGTTTGTATAGCTAACCTTTTAAAATAATGGCATATCTTGTCATAATGGGATTTCACTTCTGTGAAATGTGAGGTAACTTCTAGGGTCGAAGCTCAAACTTACTTGGCTGGAAGAGGGCAAAAAGATAGATGAAGAGTTGTTTCCCCCCTTGTTGTCTGAGCTATATCACATTCCACAGGGCATCTCACAGATTTCAACCCGTTTTGTCATAAGCAGAGCCACCTTCCATTTTCCTCAATCCTATCCTTACCTTTTCTTTTTAACATCTTTATTGGAGTATAATTGCTTTACTATGTTGTGTTAGTTTCTGCTGTATAACAAAGTGAATCAGCTATACATAGACATATATCCCCATATCCCCTCCCTCTTGCGTCTCCCTCCCACCCTCCCTACCCCACCCCTCTAGGTGGTCAAAAAGCACCGAGCTGATCTCCCTGTGCCATGCGGCTGCTTCCCACTAGCTATCTGTTTTGCATTTGGTAGTGTATATATGTCAGTGCTACTCTCTCACTTCGTCCCAGCTTACCCTTCCCCCTCCCCGTGTTCTCAAGTCCATTCTCTATGTCTGCGTCTTTATTCCTGTTCTGCCCCTAGGTTCTTCAAAAGCTTTTTTTTTTTTTTTTTTTAGATTCCACATATATATGTTAGCATACGGTATTTGTTTTTCTCTTTCTGACTTACTTCACTCTGTTATGACAGACTCGAGGTCAATCCACTTCACTACAAATAACTCAATTGTTTCTTTTTATGGCCAATATTCCATTGTATATATGTGCCACATCTTCTTTATCCATTCATCTGTCAGTAGACACTTAGGTTGCTACCATGTCCTGGCTATTGTAAATAGAGCTGCAATGAACAATGCGGTACTTGACTCTTTTTGAATTATGGTATTCTCAAGGTATATGCCCAGAGGTGGGATTGCTGGGTCGTATGGTAGCTCTATTTTTAGTTTTGTAAGGAACCTCCATACTCTTCTCCATTGTGGCTGTATCAATTTACATTCCCACCAATGGTGCAAGAGGGATCCCTTTTCTCCACACCCTCTCCAGCATTTATTGTTTCTAGATTTTTTGATGATGGCCATTCTGACTGGTGTGAGGTGATACCTCACTGCACATTTGATTTGCATTTCTCTAATGATTAGTGAGGTTGAGCATCCTTTCATGTGTTTGTTGACAATCTGTATATCTTCTTTGGAGAAATGTCTATTTAGGTCTTCTGCCCATTTTTGGATTGGGTTGTTTGTTTTTTTGATATTGAGCTGCATGAGCTTCTTATATATTTGGGAGGTTAATCGTTTGTCCATTGCTTCATTTGCAAATATTTTCTCCCATTCTGAGGGGTGTCTTTTCGTCTTGTTTATGGTTTCCTTTGCTGTGCAGAAGCTTTTAAGTTTCATTAGGTCCCATTTGTTTATTTTTGTTTTTATTTCCATTTCTCTAGGAGGTAGGTCAAAAAGGATCTTGCTGTGATTTATGTCATAGAGTGTTCTGCCTATGTTTTCCTCTAAGAGTTTTATAGTGTCTGGCCTTACATTTAGGTCTTTTATCCATTTTGAGTTTATTTTTGTGTATGGTGTTAGGAAGTGTTCTAATTTCATTCTTTTACATGTAGCTGTCCACTTTTCCCAGCATCACTTATTGAAGAGGCTGTCCTCTTCATTGTATATTCTTGCCTCCTTTATCAAAGATATGGCAACCATATGTGCGTGGGTTTATCTCTGGGCTTTCTATCCTGTTCCATTGATCTATATTTCTGTTTTTCTGCCAGTACCATACTGTCTTGATTACTGTAGCTTTGTAGTATAGTCTGAAGTCAGGGAGCCTGATTCTTCAGCTCCGTTTTTCTTTCTCAAGATTGCTTTGGCTATTTGGGGTCTTTTGTGTTTCCATACAAATTGTGAATTTTTTTGTTCTAGCTCTGTGAAAAATGCCATTGGTACTTTGATATGGATTGCATTGAATCTGTAGATTGCTTTGGGTAGTATACTCATTTTCACAATGTTGATTCTTCCAATCCAAGAACAACATGGTGTATCTCTCCATCTGTTTGTATCATCTTCAATTTCTTTCATCAGTGTCTTAAACTTTTCTGTATACAGGTCTTTTGTCTCCTTAAGTAGGTTTATTCCTAGGTATTTTATTCTTTTTGTTGCAGTGATAAATGGGAGAGTTTCCTTAATTTCTCTTTCAGATTTTTCATCATTAGTGTATAGGAATGCAAGAGATTTCTGTGCATTAATTTTGTATCCGGATACTTTACCAAATTCATTGATTAGCTCTAGTAGTTTTCTGGTGGCATCTTTAGGATTCTCTATGTATAGTATCATGTCATCTGCAAGCAGTGACAGTTTTACTTCTTCTTTTCCGATTTGGATTCATTTTATTTCTTTTTCTTCTCTGATTGCTGTGGCTAAAACTTCCGAAACTATGTTGAATAATAGTGGTGAGAGTGCGCATTCTTGTCTTGTTCCTGATTTTAGAGAAAATGGTTTCAGTTTTTCACCATTGATAATGATGTTGGCTGTGGGTTTGTCATATATGGCCTTTATTATGTTGAGGTAAGTTCCCTCTATGCCTACTTTCTGGAGAGTTTTTATCATAATTGGGTGTTGAATTTTGTCAAAAGCTTTCTCTGCATCTATTGAGATTATCAGATGGTCTTTATGCTTCAATCTGTTAATATGGTGTATCACATTGATAGATTTGCGTATACTGAAGAATCCTTGCATGGCTGGAATAAACCCAGCTTGATCATGGTGTATGATCCTTTTAATGTGCTGTTGGATTCTGCTTGCTTGTGTTGTTGAAGCTTTTTGCATCTATATTCATCAGTGATATTGGCCTGTAGTTTTCTTTTTTGGTGACATCTTTGTCTGGATTTTGTATCAGGGTGGTGGTGGCCTCGTAGAATGAGTTTGGGAGTGTTCCTCCCTCTGCTATATTTTGGAAGAGTTTGAGAAGGATAGGTGTTAGCTCTTCTCTAAATGTTTGATAGAATTCGCCTGTGAAGCCATCTGGTCCTGGGCTTTTGTTTGTTGGAAGATTTTTAATCACAGGCTCAATTTCAGTGCTTTTGATTGGTCTGTTTATATTTTCTATTTCTTCCTGGTTCAGTCTCAGAAAGTTGTGCTTTTCTAAGAATTTGTCCATTTCTTCCAGCTTGTCCATTTTATTGGCATATAGTTGCTTGTAGTAATCCCTCATGATTCTTTGTATTTCTGCAGTGTCAGGTGTTACTTCTCCTTTTTCACTTCTAATTCTATTGATTTGAGTCTTCTCCATTTTTTCCTGGATGAGTCTGGCTAGTGGTTTATCAATTTTTTGTATCTTCGCAAAGAACCAGCTTTTAGTTTTATTGGTCTTGGCTGTTGTTTCCTTCATTTCTTTTTCATTTATTTCTGATCTCATCTTTATGATTTCTTTCCTTCTGCTAACTTTGGGGTATTTTTGTTCTTCTTTCTCTAATTGCTTTAGGTGTAAGGTTAGGTTGTTTATTTGACATTTTTCTTGTTTCTTGAGGTAGGATTGTATTGCTATAAACTTCCCTCTTAGAGTTGCTTTTGCTGCATCCCATAGGTTTTGGGTCATTGTCATTTGTTTCTAGGTATTTTTTGATTTCTTACCTTTTCTTTTTATGTGTTTTTTTTACAGACAGCCAAATCCCTTTGTGAACAAGCCATGCCCTGTTTAAAGCATATATTTGCCACTAGCTCCCATTTTCTTTAGAGATAGTAGCATCTTTTAATTGCATGCCTCGAATGCCTTGGGACCATGCAGCTAACCACAGCAATGTCTTAGATATTCTAATATTAGATATTTGGGGCAAATAACCCCCCACTGCCCACTACCAGGAACATCATAATGGATTCTTCTGCTTTTTGTTACATTTCTGAATCTCTGCTGTGGGTTTAGAATATTGTTTTACCATTTTATTATATGTCTTGATAATTACATTAAATTCACTTTACTTATAAGATGGTGCACCTTTCCTCATCCCCATCCCCATAATAACCACCAAAGTAACATACGCATTATTTTACTGCTTTTAGGTAATGGCATATCTTGAGAGCAGCTTTTTTCAACCATCCATCAGCACTAGCTCTTGCCAATTGAATAACTACTTCTTTGCAAGGCTAGACATTGGGTAGTGTGGTAAGAAATTACATAACCCAGATAACAAAAGAAATGCAGAATAAGCCATTTACCAAAATAGCAGGTAATCTTCTATGTGAATTAAACTATGAGCTCTCACTAAGGCTGTCTTTGGGCAGTTGACACAGAACAGAGTGAAGCACAGCACTGGTATAATGGCTCAGAGAAGCCTGTGCATTATTTTTATTAGAAACATGCAATAGTCTGTACGCAGGGAATTTCAAATACTCACCACCATTACCTTGCTTTTGTGATCTCACGCAGAATATAATCTGAGCTGTACCTGGGCTTTGAAAGCTACCAGTCCATTACTGGAAAGTAAATGATAGACATTAGTGAAGCAAGAACATAGCCCTGTGTTCTGCCATTAACACCAGTAAATTGATTTTGATAGTTTTCTTGCAGATATAGCTAGTTTCATAATTCCCTAATGGGATGAGCAAATGTTTATAGATGTCGCTGAATCACTGGTTTTTAACCAAACTTCCTTCTACATCTTGGCTTTAAAAAATAATAAATGTAAGTCTATAAACATAGCGGGCACACAGATGCACACACACACACACACACACACACACACACACACACACACACCCCTTATCTTGCTACTTCTCTACCTGAATTAGGTATCAGAACAATTATGAGTGATAATATAGTGGCTGTCACAGAACGTACAGTAACTTTTGACAAATCTTTGAAATATTATGGAATATATTTCTTTTTTCTTTCTTGGCCAGTTTAGGTCCAGCAATTGTGTGATTTCTGAGCCTTAGCCTTTTCATATTTCAGCTGGAATAAGTCAGCATCAAGCGCTTTTTGGGAAAGTATTTACCGTTTTGAAATCACAAGCCTACTGCACAATTTGTTGCTCTTACCAACCGGTTCTGCAGCACTTACACTGGACCATTCCAGGTGTGCCTCACATTTAGAAGGCAATCTGCCTTCATCCCTTATGACCCGCATCTTCATCAGTCTTCAACCCATGGAGCTTCACTGCCAGTCGCAGTCTCTACCAATATCCTCTTATTCTGAACTTACACACTTTCAGACATTTCTCTAGATATAGTATTTATGGTTTCCCTGACTTGATGTTTTTCAAACTGTGGATCACAGATCACATGCTTCAAAGTGACCTACCTGAGTGCTTATCAAAAATACAACTTTTCTGGGACCCACCCACGAACCATTGAATAAGATTCTCTGTGATGAAGTTCAGGAATTTGCATTTTCACAAGTTTGCCAGGTGATTCTGGTGTACACCAACATTGGGCAGCATAACTCAGCTAGTTGCAAATTCCTTTAGGGCAGCAAATCTTAGGATTCTTACATTGTAGAGCACAAGTTGCAAACAAGTGGTCTACAGATATCTTGGCCAGACAGTTGGACCTTTTATTTTGGGGGGTGTTAACATTTATCTTTATAATTTATTATCAGAAGATTTTTCTGGAAACTATCAGTTTCTGGCTTCTGTAAAGTAATTGAAAGAGCTAATAACAAGATGCTTTTGTTCTTATATGGCCGCTGTACCTGTCAGACAAACGGACACATGCCCTCCCCTGGTTCCTGCCTACCTCATGCCCAGCAGGCACCTGCACTCACCTCAGCCTGGTGCCAGAAAGCCTGTCAGTTTGCCACCCCTACTACATGGTGTAAATAGCTTTCATCATCGGAAAAATCATTTTCTAACTTGCTGGCCTTGATCTTTTAGATCTTTGTTCTACCCATCATTGGCTCTGTGGGTCTCAGAGTGTTAGTTGAACACTTTCCCTATTTGAATTGTGATTTATTTATTTATTTATTTTTTGCATAAGGGATAAAAAGGAGCCATACTTATCCCTCACTAGTTAATTTCCAAACTCCACCTGCATTTTGCACACAAGCTCATGCTATGCCCTTTGCTTTCTGAGAAGATGAAGTGCATGCCTTGTTAGATTGCTCCATTAACTTCTCACTGACTTCTCAAGAGTTTCTCAGCATTGCTTCTTCACCTCTTTTTTCATAAGCACAGCCTTTAGAATGTTTTAATCATTAATGTGATTATAGGAGTAATCATTTTTCTAACTCTAGCTTTTATTAAAAATCAGTTTTGAATGTTCGTGATAATGTAGTCTTTCTACCTAATCAGTAATCAGTGCTTCTCAACTCTTATTAATCAAACATCTCTAGCATCTCCCAAGCACAAATATGTACATAAGGTAATGAAAACTAGTGATAGTTTCCATTTTTTTAAACGTTATATGAAGCAGACCATGTCGAAATAGTTTTTTAAACTTTTCATGGAAAATGTTAGGGAAAATTCTCTGTACAAAGTAGAGAGAATAATAGTATAATGAACTGATGGCTAATCTTCTTTCATCTTCATCACCCTGCTAATTCCTCCACCCCAAGATTATTTAAGTCAAGTCCAATAATAGAAATATTTTTAAATGTCATGTAATAATAATTGCTTAAAATTACCAAATATCTAGTAATTTTGCTATTTGCCCTCTTGTCTCATAATTTTGTTATCAGTTTGGTCTCTTAAGTCTCTTTTAATTTGTAAGTTCTGCTCCTCTCTCCCTCCCCCTCTTCTCACTCCTCTTTCCTCCTTTCTCAATTTATTTGTTGAAGAAGCCTGTATTTCCCACAGAGCACTCCTCAGAGTACCCAATCTCGGTCTCTGTATACTGTTTGCCACTATAAGAAATCAGGATTCCTTATAGAAGTGGCTGATTCCACGTCTGGATTAGGAAAAGTGCAAGATTATCCAGGAGCATCTGGTGATAACCAGAAAGAACGGAAACTATTAAAGGCCACAGAGTTTGTATTAACAGGACTCAGGAGCCTAACTGAAGAGTCTTCTACTGGTTAAAGATGGGATAACTAGAGGGTAAATAAGAAAAATAACAGTAAGGGATTGAAGCATCAAATAAGTTTAAATCCATGCATTCATAATAATGGTCAAAATGCATCAGAAATCCTAGCCTTTGGAGGATGCTGGGGAACCAATGCATTATTTTGAAAACTGATTAATAAAGAAGGAAAAAATTAATTACCCTATCTTTCCTCTATGAACTATATCTCAGGGTAACCAAACAGCTGATTAAGTAAGTTATTCTTAGACTAAGAAAGGTGTAATAGAATTAGAATATCATTATTATTTTGTAATCCCTAATGAAATATCTAGGCAGTGATCATGAAGGGCTGCTAACATCAGGAGAGACATCTGACATTTGGAGGTCATATCACCCCCTGAAGTGATCTTGCAAAGAAAATGAAGACCCTTTGATTGGCTTTTAAAGAGATTAGTGCTTTAGTTATAGATGTCTTAGTGCCATCTTTTTTTCTCTGACCTAGGAGAAAAAGGTAAAATATTAGGATTATGAGGAAAATGTAAATCGGATTTTTATTAGTGAGGCAAGAACTCTCAAATAGACAACAAAAACTTTAAAATAATCAAGTTAAAGTGCATAGCTAAAGGAAAATGTGGCTGCAGGGAATATTTAAGGCAGAACCAAATTGAAACCTTCCTAGTGAAAGTCAAGGCCTCTCAATTAGACAACACAAACAATTTAAAACTTAAAATGACCATTCTTGTTAAAGTTCATAAATAAAGAAAAAGTGGCTGCAGGGAATGTTTAAGACATGACTTTGTCAAGGCTGCCTGTGGCTCAAACAATTAAGTCACTTCAGCTCTCGGCTTCTGTTTCCTGATCTGTAAAATGGGAGCAATAACATCTACCTCATAGTATTGTATAGAGATTAAATGAGGTAATGCAGTAAAGCACAGGTAAGTGCTCAGCAAGTGTTATCTACAATAAAATTTACTAATATTATCCTTATTAATATGCCACAACTCTCATCGTTGTTCTGTACTTTCAGAAAATAGAGCCACAAAAAAGCACATAACCCAGAAATGCCCTGGAATCTAGTCTATTGAGCAAGGCAAAGTAAGCTTACAAAACAGTGTTTATTTAAATAGGCATTGACAATTTCACATCAGTCTGCTCAATAATGTCTATGTAGCTCTTTTCTTTAAATCTTCCAGCCTGAAAGTATTTTTAAATCCACTATATTTATGCTATTATTTTATTAAAAGTACATTTTTCGTAGAAATCCCTCAATCAAGCAATTAAATCACGAGCATTTATCTATATAGTGGCTGCTGATTCTTGGGGAATGAACTGTCTGTGAGCCTTCCCTTCCCAGAGAAGTACCATACCAACTGTCTACCCGTAGATGTAATGCACAAGAACAAAGCGTCAGAAGCAGGCCAGGCCTAGGTCCAGAACGCTAAAGGTCACAGTTGTGAGTCTGCTTTATAATTTTATAACAGTCTAACTCCAGATGTTTACTAGAAAAATGTCTAATTAAAAATCACTATAAAAGAACGGACTTGAGCACACGGGGAGGAGGAAGGGTAAGCTGGGACGAAATGAGAGAGTAGCTTTGACATATATACACTACCAAATGTAAAATAGATAGCTAGTGGGAAGCAGCTGCATCGCACGGGGAGATCAGCTCAGTGCTTTGTGACCACCTAGAGGGGTGGGATAGGGAGGGTGGGAGGGAGACGCAAGAGGGAGAGGATATGGGGATATATATATACATATAGCCGGTTTACTTTGTTATACAGCAGCAACTAACACAACATTGTAAAGCAATTGTACTCCAATAAAGATGTTTAAAAATTTTTTTAAATGCAGCCTGTGTTATTAAGCTATGTTACTGCATAAAAATTACTCCATAATTTTTCACAAAGAAAAAAAAAATTGCTATAGACTCTTCCAGTTACGAAGCTGATTTTCTTCTTCACCCCCTAAACCACAGCAGAGGGTTAAAACTACTTAGGTGCATCCTCTTTTCTCCTTGCATCCTGGGGACACAAACACAGACACTCATCATCGTCATTGTTATTAGATGCCTCTGTTACATCAGATAGTAAAAATATGAAAATAAATTTAAATGAATGCACATTAAGTCTGTAATGTAGTGATGGAAAAAGTATTTTCATGTTGTGAAGGTGAGGTACCAATATATTGTAATTTTCTGCATTGTCCTTTTTTTTTTTTTTTTAAACTCTACTGCCGTGAAGTAACTTTCAATCTTGATTTTAAAGCCTTGTTGGGTTTTTATTTAAGAATGTTGCTTAAAATACTTTATTCCAGTAGTGATCGGCTTTTGAACTGAGCCTTCCTGAAGCAGGTTAGAAAAGTCTAGGGTGAATAAACCCTTGTTTAAAGCCATTTTAGCTGCAACAGTGTTTATCGTATACAGATGTCAAGTCTGATGGACAGGAGCAGGGCTAGGTGTCACTAACAGAGTAAAGGTAAGGAAACGAAGTGACCAGCTTTGGCAAAGGGAAAGAGAAGACTCGGGCACTCCAGGCAATGTATCACCTGTCTTACCACCTCTCCCAGGCTTCCCCAGTTAAGGGGACTCAGCAAGAGAAACGAAAGCAGGAGACGTCAGAGTAATGACAGGGACAATGGGCTAGAAAAGAAAGTGAAGACCTTAAGCAGGGTAATAAAGTATTTCAAAAGTAGAGGAAGGGACATATGATGATAAAAAGGACAGTCCCGGGAGAAATTTAGACCTCAGAGATGATTTCAAGGCAAGTTAAAAACTAGCAAATGCAAGAAATTTTTTTTAATTTAAAAGTTAAAAGATTTTTTTAAATTTAAAAGTTAAATCAGTTAAATTTTTTTTAATTTAAAAGTTAATTTAAAAGTATTGATTAAATTAATTTGTGAATAATTACATATTGATATTTATGAAAAAGATCTCAAATTGTATTAAAGCTGAGTATCTAATTCTTTGAATTTTATGTACAGTTTCACTTTCCTCTTACTTTTCCCTCTTTGTAACATATACTCTTCTGTAGTAACACTGGTTTAGTTGTTTTACTGAAAAACTCTATTTTTGAAGCCTAAGGTCATTAAAGAGAAAAGGATTTTCATCTCTTTATATGTTATCCACAGTCCCAGGGACCCTGACTATTTAGAGCATGAATCTATAACCAGGGCACAATTGCTCTACAAAATGTCCTAATTAGCAGCAAAATGACTAAGGAAATAAATAACGTTATGTTTTTAAATGTCAACCTACAAAGTGACTAAAATCACATGGTGTCTAAATAGATAAAAGCGCAGGGAGAGCATATATAGGCGGGGTTCAGGGACGCCAAGTGTGTCAGCCACAATGGCAGGTGCGCTTCATCTTCGGTTGTTGTCCTGCTGTGCGTCTTTAGAATTCTTTGGTGCATGCACTGGACCTGCCGCATAATCAGAGCTTTTGAGCATAGGGGGAACAGCATTCACCCTCCACAGAACACTTCAGAGTAGATCAGAATACGTCTCTCTGAAGTTTACCAACAATCCAGTTTCCCCTCTTTGAATGGGTGTGGCTTAATATCATTGTGGATCTGCCACATTTAACTTACTGTTGTCTGTGACTTAACGTTATGTTAATATGCTCATTCCCTCCAGGGGTCATTCTCTACATTCTACTGGTTGGATATCCACCCTTCTGGGATGAAGACCAGCACCGACTCTATCAGCAGATCAAGGCTGGAGCTTATGATGTATGTAATAAATGTTCATCCAGCTTTAGACGAGGGTTTTTTGTTTATTGACCGAGAACCAGATTTTTTTCATTGCTATTTTAACCATAATTTTCAATAATGTCCCTTATTATTTTCCTCTCTCTTAGGGGAAGGGAGATAAAGAATAAGCAATGCAGCATCTATATCCAGTTTCTATTTCCTTTTAGCTCAATATCTCCTAAGATTGAAAGGTAAACAGTTTGAAGTCTCTAAGGAAGGACCTTGCTTGTCAAAGCATTTGGATCTTAGTGCATTTTAAAACATATAAAAATTAAAAGATTTTTGCTTTAGAAATGGTTACTACCTGTTTAGCTGAATTATATTTTCAAATGCTTATCACATAATTATATACCAACAATACTTTGCAATGATCCATGTATCAAATAGAACATCGTTCCATTATGTCAGTTTTGACTGTTTTAGTTTTGTTTACCCAAATGGCTTCTCTGAGAGCTTTCATTTGAAGAATGGGTTTCACAATTGAAAAATATTTGAAAATCACAATTCCAATACATTTCATTTACAATTAGAATATTTGAAAGTAGGCATATGAATTAAGTTCTTTATCTGAAGAGTAAGACCTTATCTACTTTGTCTTTAGGGCTTAACTTTGTGCTCTTTAGTATAATTTTCTCTCCTTTGATAAATATGTCTGTAAATATGATTTACCACCTCCTCTGGTTTTACCTCACACAGTCCTCTGGAAGTCAGAATGCAAGGTCTGGACGTGCTCTTCCTATGTTATTAAGTGGGCTAACTAAGTGGTAGGCAATATTGGGTCCACCTTCTGTGTACAAGTTAAAAGCTCAATGTGGTTGTGAGAAAAGTTATGAGAAGTCTGCATTATATTGTATCAGGTCTCATGAACTCCCCAATGCATTTCTGACTAAACGTAACATTCAGATGGATGTGTGTATCACAGGTATTTAAAATCTTTTAGTTTTGAAGCATTCCATTTTAGCCAGACTAATGATAATTAAACCAAATTGTAATTTACCTGGCCAAGCTAGCACATTCACCATCTTTACAGACTAGAACTAGGCACCCCTCTGGGAAGACACAGCTCTGCAATGCACTGCTTGGTGAATGTGAAGGAATGACTTTGTGAAAGTTAGAAAAATAAGAAAAGGGCCCACCTTTATCTGGGTTGAACCCAGCCCCTCATTTATTATCAGAAGATCTGCACATCATAAAGAAGCAGGGTTGAGTGTTTCTTCAATAGTTCCTGATTAGCAAGTTTTTACAACTGCCCAAAATAAACTTCTGGAATTAAAATGACAGTTGTTAAACTGGCAAAAATTTGCAAGTATTAAAGAGTCAAAATCATTTTTCTTATGTTTCGTTTTGCCAGTGGATCACAAACTGCCCATTTTATGACTACTAAAAGTGAACTAACTTAAGTCCATTAAGGCACAGTGACAATGCCTTTTTTCTCAAGATTGTCTATAAAAATTCATGAATTGAGAAAAGAACCTGATATTTTGTTTATTTAGAAACTAATGCGATATACATTTTTCTTAACCCATCAAGAATATTATTTCTACTAAATATGCTTATTAAGTGAAAGTGAGGTTACATAATTATCAACAAAAAATTTATACACAGAAATTTAGAATAAATCTCTGTATCATATTATTACTATACAAACGGATTACTAATAGAAGTTATGAGAGTAAATTTCATGAACTTTCTTGTGGTGAAATTTATCATTTTTGAAGTGTTAAAATGAAATCCTGCTGAGGCTCAAATTTATAGTCTCAAATTTCTTCTCACTGCTGCACTCCAAATAGCGAAAATTTATAGGTCAGTTTTGGAACAGGAATTGAAGCTGTTTTATTATCTCTGCTATTACTGTTGATGAGTTGTGGAAGTGTGTAACACATTATTTTGAACCTTGGCATGACGATGTGACAATGTCTCAGCTTTACTGACTTTTGCAAAATTGCATAAATAATTACGAGAAAGGCTGCATAAAATTGAATGTTCGTATCAAAGCAAATATACTTTGAGAGGACTAGAAGATTGAGTTTATTTTTCCAAATTTAACAATGTATCACTAGTTATGGCAATTTAGTGTACATGTTTGTCCCTTATCAGTTACACTCAATATCTTAATATATAGATATATACATAGAGGGGGGATATATATATCTACATCGGTTTGTCTGTATATAGATATAATTTAACTTATATAAGAAATTCACTACTTAATGAAATTATTAGTATATTTGGCTCTTCTCTGTTCCACTGAGTGTATCTATTTTTTAAACCCTTTATAAACATATTTTTAAAGTTTCCATCACCAGAGTGGGACACAGTGACTCCTGAAGCCAAAGACCTCATCAATAAAATGCTTACTATCAACCCTGCCAAGCGTATCACAGCCTCGGAGGCACTGAAACACCCATGGATCTGTGTAAGTGACAGTTCTCCGAAGATCTCAGAAGCTCAAATGAAAAATACATTCTCCTTTAAAATTTGTCTTACAAATAGTCTTGGCGAAAATCAGTCTTTCATTATTAGGAAACTCTTGCAGTTGAATGCTTATAAGTTTGTCAGATGGATGCAGGCACCATTAATAAAAATTTGATGAAGTTGAGGAATGAATATCATTTGAATATCCTCAATTAAGTTTATGTTTCTCCTCTTCCAGCAACGTTCTACTGTTGCTTCCATGATGCACAGACAGGAGACTGTTGACTGCTTGAAGAAATTCAATGCCAGAAGAAAACTGAAGGTAAGAGATGTTCCACTTTTGTGAGGAGGGCGATTTGGCAGCGAGAGCAGAGATTCTGTGTGAGGAACAGAGCTATGGGCAAAGGCTTTTAAACGTGTGAGCCTCAGGACTCTTCTTCTCCTGGGTCTTTGGGAAACGGAATCTACACTGGAATTAAAGCTACGAGGAAGAGCTAGGCTCAGTGGACATGCGTGCCGTGGTCCCTCCCTTCAGTGGGAAACAGCTGTGCAGGTTCATCATCGGAATCTGGCCACCCCCACAAGGGTGGTCCCAGCATTATGAGAAACATAGGCCCCGCTACTCTCAGGAAACCAAAGCCAAGCAGACATGCCCTGACTGAAAGTAAGGCTAGGAGAAGATTTATTATCAAAAACTGCTTCTTTGTTAGGTCAGTGCTTTGCAAAGGCAGCACTGATTTTGTGTTCTTGTCGCTCTCACAGGGTGCCATCTTGACAACCATGCTGGCCACCAGGAACTTTTCAGGTACGCGTGTTAAGCACTCGGCTCTCGAGCCCCTCCTCTCCTCTCTGGTATCTTCTTTGGAATTTAATTTTCAATTCTTTAATCATGAGACAAACACTGTTGTTCAGGGGCGGCAAACGTGTGCCACGGATTCCTTGCCCGCCTGTGGGCGCCGTCTCGCAGAGGCGTTAGGCCCGTGACTGCACTCTCCCCGAGAGCGCCCCAGCAGCGCCACCTCTGGTCGGCACTGGAGCAGACTCAGAACCCCTTTGGAACTACGTCCTCCCCCCACAGCTTGAAGCTCAGCATTTTGAACGCAGAATTAACTGAGATCTCATAAAGTAATAACTATGAATAGTTTCTTTTTTTTGTCTCATTCTCTCAGGGAATCCCAGTAAGCAAGATTTTTAGAAGAAGGCCATTATTGCGGAACCCAATTCTCTTAGGCCTAAGTTCTTTTGAAAGTACGGTTCTGTAGTAGCTTGGCCTGCTATAAGAATGATTACAACTTTCGAAGGTATCTAAACTCAAGAATTTACAGAGGACCTACCCCACAGTAGTAAACGTTCCTTGAAATGATTTCTTGGTAAAAATAAGTTTGTTTAAATAATGGGCTGAAAGAAGCTAAACTATTTCTTTATTGTAGAAGTGACTCGCCGAAGTCAACATAAAGTATATACTCTTTCCAGAAATTGAGTTTTGGAACTCCTTTTTTTGATAGGTTACCTCAAAGGATCAGGTTTCCAAAAATAAAATTTTGGTAAAAGCTCATCAGTCTTATGTATGGAGAGGGAGTGAAGCAGCAAGGCAGTTGCATTGGTAAAACTTACTGTTTGGCTGTTTAAACGTGGAACAATTGTCAGACGATTATACCAAAAATACTACCGTTTTACTTTGCTTACTGTTTATATAAGAGTGATCTGCAGCATCAAATTATCCAGCTATGTCTTCAGTGATTTATTCCTGCTACATACTTCACTTCTGAGTATTGTAGTGATGTCAGGTGATGATCTATATCATTATCATGTTTTCCAAACTTCTCAACCAATTTCTAGTTACTGTTTACCATTTTATTAAATGGTCACCTTTTGTCTCCCTTTGTATATAATGTGAGTTCGCAGGAGGCTTTCCAAAGGCTTCCACTGACCTGTGAAACAGCAACAACGATAATAACACAATGAGTAATGCTACAAACTGAGGGACTGTGTTAGTCAATTGTATGCATTTTGTCCAATTTGTTTGGTGTAGTAAAATCCTGTTACTGCCTTTGTCAAGTTACCTGTTTTATGAACAGTTGATTAATATAGTTGACATTTATATGGGTGAGTTCAATATCTCATTAAATATTAACTAATATATGCTATATTCAAATAAATTAATATTCACTGTGGCCCAATCATTAATGAATCACTAAAAAGTAGGATGATTTCTATGGTATGTATTGTTAATGACAAACTAGCTTGAAAAAAATCTCCAGAATTAAGATTGTACATTTTGTTAAAGTCTCAGGCATAAATTGGGCCTTTATTAATACATGTACCCATGTATAGAAGCTTTTTACCTCACATTTTCCTTTTCATCATCATGTAAACTAAAAACTCACGACTAATATGTGGATTTGATATTGTTTCTGAATGTCTTAGCATGAAAAGCAAACTTTTTTTATCCATCATTTCAAAACCAACTGGTATAACATTAGACACAGTTACATCTTATAGTTGATATTGCATTTTAGTTTTGAGTATTCATTCTGTTTCATTGCCAGACATGCTCTTTAAAGTAACTTGTCCATAAGTATATGGTTATAAAGTTGTTTTTATTTTTTCTTTTCTCCCGTTATGTGGAATGTATTTCTTGTGAGGTAAGGTGAATAGTAAGCAAAAGGGACATTTCTGCATCTCCCAGGCCAAATCCCTGCTTACCCTGAATCATTGTCTTCTCTTCGCTTGCTATTGCAATTCCAATTATTCTGAGTTTGCTTTCTAACCTATTAACTGCCACAGGATTTACTTAATATTGCTTTTTAGCTCCAGGCACACGGTATTATAGCTAAGACTACTATTTCTTACAGTCTTATTAATAATAAATTAATAGCTTTGTTGCTAAAGACTAAATAAAATTAACATTTTTGTATCTTTTAAATAAATTTAAAATTTTATCAAAGTGATATCAAACTAATGGCCCAAATCAAACAGATGTCAGGAAATTACATGTTCATGCAGTTCTATTATAGCTAGGTATTTCCATTTCAGATACCAAATTCTATTCTGATGTACTTAAATAACTATATATATATATATAAAATTAACATTAAATGGAAGCATAAGTGTGTACTTTGTCCTACATGTTTGTGGATGTTCTACACTTGATCTACTAATTGTCATTGACAGTTACATAATCCGTTCACTGTGTAGGTACCCATTCATAAGTATATTTTTCACTTCACTTTTTAATATACTCAAGGAGTTCAGTGACAGAAGAAATGCTAAAAGCTCCCTCCGAAAAAGTGAAGTTTCATGTAAGACCATGTACTTTAGGAGTTCTCTGATTTAGTTGAAGATTTCATTTTGTTTTCTATCTCGCCTCAGATTTTATGAGTTTTAATTTTTCAGTGTAAAAGGCTTTTGTTTATGACCTTTGTATTCTGATTTTGAAGTATAAGAAAACACATAATACCTTTTCTTAAAGGTCATATGCTAAGCGTTTAAAAAATTCGCTCTAGGTCGATAATATACCATTTCATTCTAAGTATAGTTATTAATATTTTTGTAAAAATGAAATTATTTGATTTCAAATATATATTTATTAAAAAGAATGTTATTTAGCCAGAGCAAATTGTCACAAACGAGTTTTAAACCTCTAGGAAGAGGGACTTAAGTGGCAGAACTGATACTTTTGGTGTGAATGAACATGTAATAACAATCTGTGAGCTGATGGCTAAAGACTTGAAATCAACTTTCTGGATTACAAAAGCATAGTCCAGTTAAAGTTCCAGTATCCTTTTCACAGCCAACAGTGAAATAAAGTCCAATAATATAAGTGGCAAAGTGTCCAATTATATTCAATGAACTAAATAAGAATTTAGTTCTAAATTTGATGTGGCAAGATTAAGAAAAGTGATACTGTATTTCAATGTCCTGTAAGCTCGCGCTCATCAATGTGACCTTGATAACTTGGCATATGTTGGCCATAAATCAGTAAAGGTGGTAGAAGGAAACAATAACCTGTTTTGTTGCCTGGCTATCGGTTTCTATGGATAACTCACTAAACTGATGTTACTCTCATTTTGCAGCAGCCAAGAGTTTGTTGAAGAAACCAGATGGAGTAAAGGTAAGTTAAACAGGTGCTCCTAAACTCATTTTCGACTTTCAGATGCTGGATTATTTTTAAATGTTAAATATAAATTCTAAGTCATTGCAGCTTATACTTTTTATAGTTCCTGATAAAGGATGCAGGTTGAAATATAAAATAATTTAATATACAGGAATGACTAATAGTTATACCAAGAAAAGCTGCATTTTTTCTACTTATTATATATTAAATAATCATGACAAAATAAGACTTTATATGGAGTTACTATAGAAACTGAACGTCTAAATCCTCTCTGTTTTACTACATCCTCAAACTGTCATGGTGACCTGAAAATCCCTGAAAACCAAATGCTTTTCCAAATAGTTATGCTATGTTCTTGAAGGCTGCTGAAATTTATAGCCCACGGAGGGAAAAAAAAAATCAAATCATTGAGTCTAGGAAATCAAAATTCAAATGACTATATTTCTCTGCTTGGGCAGTTTTTATAAAGGTCTTAATTGTTCTTGTTCTTCTATCATAAGGTATTGAGACAGACTTAACATGAATATCCTGAACAAATATTAGAAAAATTTTCCAAGGAAGATAATGGCAGAATATTTTGACTTTCTTGGATTTCTAAACAAAATAATACGCTTATTTTCTACTGATTCTGTTTTGTTTCATAGGAATTTACCTTTGATTGAATATAACCTTATACATGCATTATGTTTGTTATCTTTCCAGAGTATTACCTCGATGTTTTATTTCTTTAATCCTTTTCTTTCTCTTCCAATGGCAGACACCTACATTCCTCATGAACACTTCAACGTTCTTGGGAATTAATTAATTTTCTAACGTTTGAACTTGACCCAAAGTCAAGTGGTCAGTTCATTTTGAATATATAATTTAGAAAATCATCTGTCACTTCTTATGTTCATGCCCAGTCATTTCTTCAGCACCTGTCTGTGTGTGATTTGGGAATTTCCAGAGCTATGGTGACCATGCACTTGTGATTCCCGTTAGGTTGGCATTTACCTTTGATTAATTCCTTTCCTCAACCTGTAATATTCTCTTCCTTCTGCTTAGTTTATTCAACTTAAAGTTCAGTAATGACTGTTGATGTCTGCTTTTTTCCCAATGTAACATTGGTGGGAATGTGATATTTTAAATTTTCCAAATGTTTTATTCCCCTGTGTTTTTCTGTATTGTTTGGTGATGCAGAGCTCCCAGTTTCTATTGAGACATTTATTTTCACTACTATCCTTATATAGAAAGAAACATTTCCAGAACTTTTTTCTTCCAGTCAACTTATAGTTCACCTTTAAAGACAAAATTATTCTGTGCTCCATGCTTTGATACTTTAAAAATTCAACCGGTCATATTTTTTTTCTTTTCCTTTCTCTTTGACTGGTCAATTCAGAAAAGGAAGTCCAGTTCGAGTGTTCAGATGATGGTGAGGATCTCTATCTGCCAGATTTCTCCTCCTGTGAAAATTCACACTTAGGAATAGAACAGTCTTATTTGCCTAAGTTAGTGTAAGTGGAGAAAGTATAGGATCATTACAGGTTAATGTTAATTAACTATCAAACACAGTGCCCATGTTCAAATATTATTGTTTTTCTTTGAAATGGAATTTTTGAAATATGTAAAAAGTTTATACCGTCATCCATATGCTATTAAAAAAGTGCAATTTTCTCCTAAAACTGAAGAAACCATGACATAATTAATGTCTATAATTATTGTGAAAAGTGAAGGAACACTATAGGATTATTTTTAAATGGTGATCATGATTACTAAAATAGGAGTGATTCTCAGTTCAGATAAACCAGAATGCATCCACCATGGAGTTTTATAAATTGTGTGAAAGTGATCTTACAAGGTTTCATCCAAGTTAAGAACCTTTGGAAAAAAATATTTATTAACCTTAAAACTGAATGAACTCAACACCTGAAAAATAAGAATATCTTGCCCATGCCTTGTAAGCATAGTTCAGTGCATCATTTAAATATCTGGTTTCATTTAATTTTTTTAAATAAAAATACTCTGCTTCCATAACATAAAATAAATACATTTCACAAACAAAAGTGCCAGAGCTCTTGTATATTTAAAAGACAGCTGTGGTTGAGCCCATACTTAATATTTGACTCTTTAAAAGGAAGTCCTCCTAGCCTTTTACCTAGAAATTCTCCTATTATTTTAAATTAATCAATATTACAAATACCTTCAAAAGATTTTCTACAGTAAAAAAATCATTAAGCTAATCTTTAACAAAAAAGTTTTTAACTGTACATTTAAACTCAAGTAAAAGTGGTGGTTGAGGGACATATTCATTTAATTCATATTTGCCGTGCCTGACAATAAAGGATGGCTCATCCAGACAGAATGGCCTTCATTTGGAAGAGACGACAGTGTGTGTATGCTGTGTATCTGTGAGTGAACGTGTGTGTGAACGTGTGTGTTGATGTGTGTGCGCTTATACGGATAAGTTTGTGTGCATAGGTATGCCCGTGAGACGTTTCCACTAAAATAAAGCAGTTCTTTGCAACCACAACCTAGGAAAAAAATCAAGTCTCATATCTCAAAACAGAAAAGATCTCAGTATATTCCTCTTTCATTCTTTGCAATCACTGATACAAACTAAATGGAGTATATTAAATACCTGTGGGCTTTAATCTTAAACACTTCTGATCATTTGATAAGAAGTCAGCTGTGTTTTGCCAAGCACTCTTCCTGAATAGGAAATTATTTGCATGTGTGTCCCTCCTCTTTTCTCATATATTCTGTACTAAAGTGAATACTGAATTTTGACCCTTCTTTAATAAACTCCATTATCTCTTATCTCTTTTTGGCTGTTGCACAAATTTTATGTTAAATTCTGCACACTTCTATTTAAAGAAAAATTTTAAACTATCCACAAAACATAGATTGATGGTCTAATATTTAAAGGGTTATCCAGTAAAGGGCACCAAGTTTTCTCTCTTTTCTTGCATGTCACAGAGTGCAGTGTTATAGTGTATTTAAATAATACTGGTACCAAATAGTCACACAAATAGGAATGAATAGAAAAGCAAAATATTACATACCCAAGTTAATTTTTTGGACCTTCTGTCTTCCTCTCAGTGTCAGTTTCAATATGATCTGTAGGTATAAAATATGAAAGAAAAGAATTCTTAGAAAGTCTAAACAATTAAATTGGTGTAATTGCTTATAAATATTCATTTGGTATTCATTTATTTTATGCAGAATGTTTTTCTCTTTAAGTCCTTAAGTACATTTATACTAAAATTATGGGATGTATTTTTTAGATAATAATATGTAAAGAAAATAACTAGATAATATAGTGCAAGACAATGAATGTTAATTTATATTTGTTTGATAATCACAATGTCATGCATGACTTTAAGTGAATGTTGATTATTACTTTTCAGTCTTTGATTCTTTAGTAACCAAACTCAATTGTAGTTTCAAGTTGCCACTTGTCAACAAAGAGTCTTCTCTGGGCCATTATAATACTTATTGACCCTCTGAGTTGTTTTCACAAAGTGGCTTCCATAGTGATAATGATCTTTCTTTAAGGTCAAAACCAATTATGTTAAAGCAAGGGAATGGTATTACCAAATAGTCTTCAACAATAGCAGTAATTTGACAGAATACATAGTGTTTTCCTCTCAAACAATTGTGAAAAATAAAGTCATTTTGCATCCAGAATATAGTAAAGAGTTCAATTTGCTCATTTATAATTGAAGATGTATTTTCTAAAGGAGACCCAGACTTATCATTTTAAGATATTTTATTATAAAGCCTGCATTTCATCAGAAGACCTAAGTGTTTAATTTGATACCTACGAAACAAAATGATGATGGCTCCCCAGAGAAAGACAGTCTGTGTGTGACTTCAGGCTCAAGAATCAAATGAAAAAAGGAATGTATTCATAACAATGAAAATTGGAAGCTGGGAAACAGAATCCAACCTGAAGAGTATGAAAATGTTTACATTTATTTCATACTCTGACACTTGATTTGAGCTCCATTGAAGCAGCTCTTTGTCTGTTTGCTAAGGTGGCACAGCCAAAGCAGCCAAGTCCGTTTTGTCATTCCACCATCACAGACACAGTCCTAGCCTGGGTGTGACCATCGGAGACTAGAATTGATCATCATTCCTGTCAGTCATCATAGTGTCTTTCACGTTCATCTTCAGTGGCTCTTTATTTTCATGTCTATATCTCCACGTAGACATGCTGTGTATAGAGACATTGGCTACCGAGGGGTTTAAGGCATCTCTTTTTCTATTTTCTGCATACCTACAGATAAACAACAAAGCCAACGTGGTAACCAGCCCCAAAGAAAATATTCCTACCCCGGCGCTGGTATACCTGGACTCTTTGTAACCCTTCTTAAGTTCTTTACTGTTTTTGTTGTTTCTCTCATTTGCTTTCACTATATAGATACATACATTTTTTATTTTTTTGGATTTTGTTCTTGTTTTTGCTTTCTGAGATATGAGAAAAGTTCTTTTCTTTTTGTTAAGGTAGTTGTCAAACAGTGTGTTTCTAACATGAGATGACCTCATTTCATTGTTGACCATTGTACTGACGATAGCTTTGGTCTTCAGTTAAAAGTGTTGCATGCTGCCTTAGAAACGCGCTTTGGTTGCTCTTAGCTTTTCTTTTGATGATAGCTCTAGATATGCAAACAGTGGTTTCTTCCTTTCCTGACACAACTGTTGACATACATCAAGGAGAGCTAAGAGGATTACTGCTAGACAAAAGTAAATGTGGACCTTATTCAGAGTTCCCGTTTCCCTCTTATTACGACAGCAGGGCTTTGTAAGACCTCACTTTCTGAGATAAAGAGGCACTGGATAATTTAAAGCTTTTTGTTTGTTGTGTTTTAAATTAAATTATCACTGTTTCACTTTAATCCAAAGAATGAAATTGCATAGCACAGAGCTTTGAATTATCAGTGGGAATCAGTTTTGTCCATTTCTATCAAATTCACACAATCAGTTTAACACTTTGAGACCATATTATGTTAAAATTCAAGGTTTGAATACTGGCATTCAATGTGCTTAGTTTCATAATGTTTTCCCCAAATTATTCCATGTTTTGATTTATGAGTTTCAGAAATGTTAATGGTTTTTTACTGTCCTCTGTACTGTTAATTTCAGATGAATGGAAAATGTTAGGGAGATTGTCCCACTAGAGTTAACCAGAAGGCTCAATTTAAAAACATTTAAAGGAAGGACACCTCAAGATAGCAGGTTACTTACTAGCAAAAAAACAGTGTTGATCATACCTCCAGCCAGAGAAGGGAAGAAGGGCAGCAGTAAATATGCTTTCTAAGTACTGCAGCATAAAGTGTAGTGGAGAGGAGATAGTCTAGTGGGCAGAGTGCTTACGATTGAAGAGCATTCTCCATGGGTTGCAGTAACTCCCAGTTGCTAAGACATCGTATAATGAAAGTGCCAAGCATGCCGTTGATGTATGGACACTGAATCGTTTCTTACTGAATCGTTTCTTACATCAGGTATTTGACTATTATTTTCCACTTGGGAATATTTCTTCAATTTTCTAGTAGAAAGCAATAGGAAAAATAATATTTTCTTCATGGAAAAACATGACTTTACAAACAAATCTTTCATTTAAGTCTATAAAGCAGAAATTTCTTATATATATATATATGAATTAACATGGGATTTAACAGCAATGCGTCTCAAATTACAGTGATTATATGATTAGTTCTAGAAATTTTTCAGTGTTTCTCAGAATTTCTTATGGACTTGTGAAATACATTCTTTAGGATAGCCCTTTTTTAAGCGTCATCCAGTGAGTCTAGGTTTTCCAAGGGTATTTATCTGTGTATTGTGACACCATAATTCATTCTCAAATTAATACAGCTGAAAAAATATCTTCACAAAGACTTTGAGATCATCTCAAAAAGTTCTAATCTCCAGTGCCCTTGGCCAGTTTTCTATGGGACAGATATCAACAGGCTGTTTGTTAAAGAAGAAAGGAAAGCTCTATCTGGTATAGGACTTTGTGAAACAGCAAGTGCCTCTTTAGGTCTCCAAACTTCAAAGCCTTGTCTGTACGCTGATCACGAATAAGGTCTTTTGCATGCTGCTGCTAGGTACTGAGGTGCTGTATCTCTTGGGCTCACCAGGGAGATCTTTCATCAGAGATCTTGTCAGCTGCAACCTCTGACAGTAGTTAACATTGCTTAAGCTCTTGTCACTATTTAGTTGTGTCAGCTGGCTCACTCTGCTCTGTCCCTGCACTAGTTAAGAATGTACTTACCAATGCGAACTGTTTCTTTCTCTATTTTGTTCTCACTCAGGAGCCCCAAACTACTGTAATCCACAACCCTGATGGAAACAAGGTATTCAGAAAGAATCAACATCATCTTGCTTTAATAAGATTACACATCTCATCAAATATTCAAAGCAAAATTAATTCATAGTCTCAAATTAGGAAAGAAAACCCTTACCCTTTTCTACCATACTTTCTTTTGGGCCTAATTTATCTGGAACTATACACATATTTCTTTGAAAACAAAAATGAATGACATTGTGAAAGAGAAATGAATGGTGCAATTAGTCAGTAAAAGTCCAGTTAACAAGTCTATATGTCAAGATGACTGTGTATCTTAAACAATTCCATCTGGTTTTTTCCCCCCATGCCTGTCTGCATTGTACTTTAGATGTGTTCTGCATGAAATTTTAGAATTTCTTGCTATATCATTCCACTATCTTCAAAAAAATCAACTTGAGTTCATAGTTATTTGTTTAAATTTAATGTTGCTTTTGAATTTTATTCATTCTGTTGTCATAGTGTGCTTTGTTTTCTTTTAATTCCCTGTTGTTTGTGGTGTTTTTGTTGTTTGACATGGACTTGAGGATAATCAGGGAGTTTCACTTCTTGTGAAGTATGTTTGTTTTTGTTGAATTATATGCATTTCAGTAACAGACATGTAACTGCTTATCCTGAAAGAAGACTATGATGTTTCCTATCCATTGTAAATTGTTTGCATAGCAGGTTAACTAAATAACAGTACTTGTATACATATCCGTAGGATGAAAGGAGGCAGTTCCCGAACGTATTCCATCTTTCTGCTTTGTTACTTCTCATCCATTATTATATCTCTAAGGGGAGGGGAAAAATACTTCATCAGACTTTTCTCAAATTTTAAGTATAGTCATGGGTCTTACTTTTCCTTACTCTTATCTAGTGTTAAAGTCTTAGAAAACACATTTCCTCTGGTCTAACATTTAGTTGGTCAATATTAAAATCACTAAAGTAAAAAAACATGAAGTGTTATGTTCCTTAATATGAGACGTATTTTACAGTCATGACACTTAAAATGTTCCAAGTCCCTAAAAGACTTGAGGTAGTCAAGAGCATCACACATGTGAACAATTATTTTCAATATCATTAGCAAGTGAAAGACCAAGCATAGCAGCTGGAGTGGACACTTCGATAATTCTAGCTATGTCATTTGTAAGAGTTGTTGCATGATATTTCCTGCTTACATGAATTAGTTTATTTTTACAGTGCATGGGTTTATCCTCATCTTGAGTTTAAATTTGAATACTAGGTCACATTAAGAAACGCATGAAGACTCTGCTTTGGTTTTATGTTGTGGAGACTCTGGATATATCTTTAATTAGTCTGTCCCTTTGGATTAAATATTATATATCATAGTTGTATAAATTGATCATTTTTTTGAATATTGAATCTCTAAAAGTACACTAATGTTTGCATCATTTTCCAAAATTTGTTTTCATTGCTGAACACATAGCTATTGATTAGAAGTTTCCAATTTTTTTTGGCAGTAGCCTTTAATCATTCCAAGTAGAAAATTGTGTCTTTCTTATGAACATTACTAAATTTCTCTGCTAGAAATATTTTATTAATACATTATTAATGGAAAAATTTGTCAACCATTTTAAGGAACGTGTCTTAATACTGGCAGTTACAGTGTCCTTTTAACTGTGCTTATTAATCTGCAACTTCATTTGTAGTTTTACAAAGAAATAGCTTTGTCTTTTCATTATGGGAGCAAGTTTCTTATCAATAAAGCCAGTTTCTAATTTAGAAATGAATGAAAAAAATCTGATTTTTCCTTGAAAGTAAATTATTCGTATAATTCCACTGTGCTGATCACAAACATGGAAATTCTTCTTGAAAGCACCTTCACCATATCTCAGCTTCTTCGTCGAATGATTCAATTAAATGCTTTTTCTCTCTACAAAGAAGTCAGGCTGATAAATAGCCTATAAATTTACTGCTTGATATAGTGCCTTACACAAAGAAGGGACTAATTACTAATTAATTGGGGATAAAAAATATTTTTTTTTTTAAGATTCAAATTCATTAGGCTAATATATTCAACTTCTCATAAATGCTTAGAGAAAGCACACCTTATGGGGCACTGTAACACAACACATCCTTACACAGCTCTTAAAATAAGTTGCATACTTTGACTGCTTCTACAAATCACCTTGATTTATCATGCTTCGGGGATTAGGCAACCAGAGTACTCCCTTTTTGAAACTTTTGCAACATTTGACATTTTATTTCTGTTAAAACCACGTAACATATTTGTACATTTGCATGTCGGCATATGCGCACAGCCTGCTGAAGAATTTTGCATGATATGTATATCACTTGCCAATTTCTTAAGAAAAAGAAAAGTCAAGCTATTCATTGTTTGCAACTTTAAATATGTTTTCTTCTCAACAGGAGTCAACTGAGAGTTCAAATACAACAATTGAGGATGAAGATGTGAAAGGTATGATTAAACCAGAAATAGAAAATCCCAACTCAGAGTTACATATATATCAGAAGAGAAGTATTTGTTTCAAATAACTAATAAGTTTAGGAACTAGGCCTAGTCTGAGACACAAAAATAATTTTCTTTTTATAAGTGCATTATTATTTTAATTATATGTACTGATTTTGTCCATTTTTTCTTCACATTATATTCTTTTCTCTGTCTTTAAACTATAGACAACATGTGGTATATTCAAGGACGTTGTGATTTTAAACTAGTAATGAATGTTTGGGATCATAATATCAAATTCTAAATATATCAGTCAAAAGGTAATACAAAAGGTATATGTATGTCTAGAAAACAACTTATATTCAAGAATAGGGCATGAGAATAACCATTTTTTAAAACTTTCAGTAGTCTCAATTGGGTTTCAATGAAATTCTGCATTTGGCAGCCTTTTAAACCTAGATTTTCATGCACTTTTCTAATATATTCTTGATCTCCATTCAGTTCATTTGCCCAGGTTCTCTTAGCTCCATATATGAGTCATTGCCAGCATTTCTCTCGACATCTTCTCAGTGCCTCTGCGCATACATACTAAACACACATTTGCAATCAGTTTTCTTCTTTTTGGTCTCAGGGCTGTTTTTCTTTTTTAACATCTTTTTTGGAGTATAATTGCTTTACAATGGTGTGTTAGTTTCTGCTGTATAACAAAGTGAATCAGCTATATGTATACATATATCCCCATATCTCCTCCCTCTTGCGTCTCCCTCCCACCCTCCCTATCCCACCCCTCTAGGTGGTCACAAAGCACCAAGCTGATCTCCCTGTGCTATGCGACTGCTTCCCACTAGCTAGCTATTTTACATTTGGTAGTATGTTTAAGTCCATGCCCCTCTCTCACTCAGGGCTGTTTTAGAAGTGTTAATTTTGCTGCAATTGTTTATGCAGTTTTGTATTCTTATTTTTTTAATTTAGTATACGTAACTACAATTCCTACAGGCCACTTGTCTAGAAGCCATTCCAGAAAAAGAATGGTAAAAACAGGGATATTTAAAACAGAAGTATTAAAGGAAAAGAAGTATAAAACAAATTCAGAGAAATGATCCATCAGATAATTAAACATTATCTGGAAAGATTATTACCTAATAGTATCCCCATAGGCTTTAATTCTGTAGGTAGCATTAGTAAGATATAATTTTGAAAAATTGTATTCATGTTATAGAATAAAGAACCTGGAAATTCTCAGGTCAAGGAGACATATAGGCTATTTAAGAAATAAAAATGACTATAGACCACAAGTTGCTAGTCACCTCTGCTGACTTCTTCCTCTTTGGTCATACAGAACAGCTGACACTTAAAATGTAGTCTCTATTTAGATTACTAGCGCACTGACCTAACTTTGCTAGAGGTAGTCAGTCATTCTTTACAGTGGAAAGGTGGATAGCTGTGTCGAGGATTTTATTTAGTAGATCTATTTTTTTTTTAATTTATTTATTTTATTTTTGGCTGTGTTGGGTCTTCGTTGCTGTATGCGGGCTTTTCTCTAGTTGCGGCGAGCAGGGGCTACTCTTTGTTGCGGTGCGCAGGCTTCTCATTGCGGTGGCTTCTCTTGTTGTGGAGCACGGGCCCTAGGCGCGAGGGCTTCAGTAGTTGTGGCACGTGGGCTCAGTAGTTGTGGCGCACGGGCCCAGCTGCTCCGCGGCATGTGGGCTCTTCCCGGACCAGGGCTTGAACCCGTGTCCCCTGCATTGGCAGGCGGATTCCCAACCACTGCGCCACCAGGGAAGCCCTAGTAGATCTATTCATCTCCCTCTTGCCTCTGAGCTAAAATTTGAACTGAAGTAGTTTTATGAATCACTGATGCCAGTCTTATTAGATAAAGAGATTTTTTTTCAACCAAATAAGCAGATGTGCCATTTAGCTTTCCCAATGATTCAGAAAGCATCATCTTTACAAGTATTTTGGAGTCATTAGCTCTTTCACCCAAACAAAATGTTTATATGACTTTTTACATTCTTCTCCTGAACAGGAATCAAAAAGAAGAAATAACCCGTGCATTATTCACTGGTGAGGCTGAATCTTTAAATAACTGAATAAAATTAGGAGAATACCAACACCTCACTGTATGCAAGTCATCCTCTGAGGAATATGTTTATTCTTAGGTGATTACAAGCAGGGTTTTAATAAGTGGTCTTTCTCACCTGAATTGGACTCTTCCCTCTACTACATATTGGCTTAGGATGATTGCTATTAACCTGTGTAAATGTCAGTATATAAACAGAGTCCCTGACAGTCTCACCTTATAGCTTATACTTATTTGGTGAAATGGAATTATATCAGCACTTCTCAGAAAACAGTTCTTCTCTTGAAATCACAATGATACGGGTGTCATCTCACCGCTGGAATTTCCCAAAGTGAGACAGTATTTGTCTTTATAGTTATGCTGAGTCTACACACACCAGATGTTAGAGAAATTAAGTGTAATATTGAGATCAAAAGAAACGTCCAGTTGATAAGTGAGCCCAAAGTGCCTTGGTTCCTTTCCTTAAACTCAATGAATAAATTTTTCAAGCGTCTGCTTTACTTTCCTAGGGTGGATGTGGCCACAGAGTCATGTATATATTAGGCCTCATTTGTGTTCTTTTTAAGACCCATACAGCCTTTTGGTGGTTAACCTTTTTAATATTGAATGATATCAGAAAACTTTAAGACTTAGAAGATCCTTTGAAAGATCACCCAGGCCATCATTCTTACTGTAAGACAGGTGGCACATAAAACTGTCATAAATGTTTTTGATACATTTATTATGGTGGTGATAGGCTTGTGTGGGACTCTCTCCATTTATTAGTGCACTGTCTTTCAGAAAGACCCTCGTATATTTATACACTTGAATGACTGTACTCTTTTCTCTTTACCTCAGAGTTTGCCATAGCTCTGAATAGCCTGGTAGGGAATGTGTTTATTGTCCAGCTCTGTTAGAACCCAAAGTTACACATATATCCAGCATCTAGGAGCTCACAAAGACCAATGAATTATATCCCCTGACCAAAACCACACCCTCACTACAAAACTATATCCTATCCACAAAATTGCATGTCTTTCTTCAACACACATGCTTTCCAACTCTATCGTTTCTATATACAACCTTGTTATCAGGGTGAAACACCACAACTTTTAACATACTCTTAAAGGCGTATTCCCCTCCGTGCAGCCACACGCTCCGTTCCTTCCTGCTGGCCGTCCCCCCTAACACCAGCACCTCGACTGGCATCGTTTCGTGGTGGGGTATGGATCCCTTGAACACCATATCGCGTGCTTCCCCTGCCCGTGTGGTGCACATTCCGTCCCGTCCCTGAGGACCAACCTGGCAGGGACAGGTCTACCTCCCCTCCACTGTAAAGAAACACGGGGAGGGGGAATTAAAACAGCATGGTGACCTAACCGGAGGAAGAAATGAGGTGAACCAACAACAGGGTACCCTTTTCTGGCCTCTTCTGGAGGAAAAAGGTAGAAAGACTACCAGCTGTCAGAGGAGGAAGAAAGCAGAAGTTGTAGTAGATTAATGGTCCTTTCCATTCAGTGGAACCTAGAGCACCTAGAGAGCCGGGATTTGGGGAAGACCCATTTTCCTTGAACTCTGCTTATTAGTTTCCATTCAGAATGGCCTGTGGCTTTCAAGAGGACCCGGTCCCTGTCACCCTTGATTTGTGTCTAAGCTATCTCAGTTTCTTCATTCATTCAGGGAATGTTTACTAACTGTCTACTGTTTGCCTGAGCTCCATGTCTTCTCTTTGTGAACTAGTTTTATTCAAGAGCTTTCAACACCTCAGGCAAAACATTCTTCTGTGTGCTTTATATGAATCTTCTGTGCTATCATTTAAGCCATTTCTCACATTTAATTCAATAAATATCAGGAAAACTTACTGAAAAAGTGAGACCCAAGGTAAGTGTATTTCGTATCTAAACGTCCTTTAATTTTCTTTTTCTTAAAAACCTTCAGCACTGAGTTATAACCACAACATTTTTCTGCCCCAACTCACAGTCACCCTAAGGGACTTGGCGTTGTTTTACAAGTCCTCTTAAAAAGCTTCTGGTCCTGTGTTTTCTTTCTCCAAGGCAACGTATTGACTTCCTAGTGTTGACCTTGTGAGCAGCTTCCTAATTTTGTCCTGTACTCAACCCAAATATTATCTCTGATGCTACATCAATAAATTCAGTGTAACAGAGAGATACTAATAGTTTAAAAACAAATAAGCATCTTAACGAAGCATAGTTATTACCACAGAAGCACTGTGATAATAACAGGCCATTATACACTTAAAAAAAAAAAAAAAAAAGGTTTTCTATTAGAATTTATGGTGTTTTCAAAATATGATTTTTTTTAGGTCTAAAATTAATGAAATAATCATTCCATTTTGAATATATGTCTAGTAATTCACTAATTTCAGGTGTTGTCAAACAGCTGGCGTTAGTGGCCTTTCATGGGTAGACGGCAGTGCTGGCGGTACTGCTCTCAGTGGGTGTGGGTGTCCCTAAAGTGGTCCTTTTGACGCTGTATACATGTGAAGACTGTCCTTTGGTTTGTGGCTATAGCCACGGTTTGCAGGGCCTGTCGCTGTGTGCCACAATGTCTCTCCACCTCCTAGCCTGCCCAGCACCCTTGCTCAGAGTCAGCTACTTCTTCCTGATGCGTGCACATCAGTTTGGTCCATCTACTGCTCTTTCACAGGATGCCAGAGCTGTGCAACCCCTGTCGACGCTGGGCTCCTGTGTGCCCTTAAGTGATCTCTGTCGCTCATCCTGCTTCCGGCATCTCACTTCAGCTCAGCATTCAGCAGCTGCTTGGATCTCTTGCTGCATTTCATCTTTCTTACAGCTCTAGGCTGGTGGGGCTCTGTACCGCAAGCAGAAATGTATTGCAGAAATGTGAGACTGGCTGCATGTGGGGACTTCATGCTTGTTTATACTCTTTTTCCTTTTGCTGACAAGTAGGTGATGGTAATGAAGCTGCGTAGAATGTTTGCATAAGGCCCAGTTTAAGGACACAGCTATTGACAGCCTTATCTCTTGACTGGAGGCAGGTATATGATGACACCTGGATGTCATGGTCTCAGCTAATCTACAGAATCACTTGATTAGTGAGCTTTTTGTGATCTGGTCACAGATCACAGTAGTGGACAGTAGTGTCTTCTGTAAATCTGGACAGTAGTGGACAGTGTGATAACTAAATACTCAAATTCTACTGTTTAGTGCAAATCATCGTTTCTGTGTAGGCTTCCCTGGGGCAGAGGACCGCTTGATGCCAGTCTCCTTCCCACCTTAAGTAGTCTGTAACTCAGCACTTGCCTTGCATGCATTTCTTACTTCAAGAGAATCTGCAAATTAAGAAACTCTTGGATATTTTATTTAAGGACTTTTGATGATTATGTCATTCCATTAGATTGAAAGTGTCTTAGAAGACCTGTAGCGCAGTGTACAGTAACTTCTTTTAGGTTTCTAATCCAAACTTTGATTTTTAAAAAGGTTTATTTAGAAAAATTCTTGTCTGCATGTGTGTTTCTACCTGTTGATCTTTTAACTTTTAGATCAAGATCAATAACTTATAGGACTGATGCAGAATTCATTCCATTCTACCACCGATGTAAAATTACTTCATTTTCTCTTTTTTTTTCCCCACATTCCTTTATTTTACCCTCCGCACTCACTCTGTTTTTCTCTTTACTCTTTGCCTTCTGTGAGATTTGAATCTTAAATTTGTCAGTGATAGCCTCAGGCTTGTTTAGCCCTGCTGACAAAATATGGGGTCAAGAACTCTTGCCAACCCCAGGTTAAAACAAAGTCTGAAATCAAAACAAAACAAATGAAACCAACCAACAAAAGCATGTAGCTACTCATTTTATCATTAGAGAAGCGTAGGCTCATTCTATAGTAATACCCTTTCTCAGTTCTAAGTTTTTATAAATGGCTTTTTTAGCAAATTTGCAAAAAATTCTCATACACTTTTAGAAAACTCCACAGGGAAATAATGTAGCATTATTTTATTAAATACTGCATAAATTCTAAAAGCATATATGTTATAAGATTCTTTCCATCAGTTTCCAAATCTTGATTAAGCTACCAGATTTTCAACTTTGAATTTATTTTAAAATTTCAGAGTTTAAAAATCTAACATTTACTATTCATAGATATTACTTTATATGGCAGTTAATATAGGAGGTAATCAGACTACTAATTTATATAATCAAAAATTTCATGGTCAACAAGATCTAATTTACATTATAATATAGTTGCATATATTGAGTGTTAAGACTTTGCTCTTTTCATGCATCTATTTTTCCCATTACCTGATAAAAATTTAATAAGTTGCTAAATTTAACATGTGCAAGTTTTAGAATATTTTATTACTCTCTCTGTCTCCTTTTATCTTTTTTTTTGGATTATAACTTTATTACTTTTTTTAACTGAGGTAAAAAAATATTAGCAAGGATCTGATTGGAATCTAGAGTCTACACTGTTTCTAGTTCCAGCTTTTATCCAACTTGCTTTAAGCAAGTTGCATAACTTCTCTGTGGCTCAGGTTTCCCCAGGTTACAGAATTTAGATGATGAAATCAATAATACAGAGTTGCAAGTTTTTTTTCCTACCCCACTTTAATGCAGTACTGTTAAATGATTGTTATAAGGTCTCATATTTTTAAAGCATGTGCAATTATACATTGTACAGTAATATATAATAAAGTAATATATGTTAATAATATAAACTATTCAGAATAACTATAGAAAGATAGTTAATTCAAAGTTGAATTAAATCACTGGGCTCATAGGAATAAATCACTGCAGTTTTAGGGAATGTTATTACAATGGGAAAAAGTTATCTGCTAACCTGTGTATCCAAAGTTATTATAGTACTAATGGACTGTAAAATTAGTACTTTAACTACATTCCAGTAAGAGTTATTATATCTACCAGATTATAAGTCATTCAATTTCAGACCAATATGTTAAATGGAGAACTAAGATATTACAGGGAGAAGCAAAAACAGCATTACTGAATGAAGGCACTTTATAGAAGAGACTATCTAGAAGTAAAGGGTTTTTATTTATTTGCATTTGGAATAGTATTTTCGTTATTCAGTTTAGCGCAACAAATGTTCCGTGGGCACCTGCAGCATAAGGTGCGCTACGGAGGCACTAGCCACGCTTCTTGCCCTCATGAGTAAGTCTAGAAAAGATAAAGATGATTCTGCATGATAATGTACCTTCTTTGTTTCTGGCTTGTATCCAGATAATTCTAAAACAAGAATAATATATTCACTGAAAAACAGACATAAGGACATAGCTACAAATAGTCATACATGAGCAAATACAGAACATTTCAGATGCATGTAACACATGTAATTCCTAACAAAGAGACCTCTATTTGAAAAATTCGGATTCAATTAGTTTTTTTAAAAAGATCATTGAACACCTACTATGTACTAGATATGATAGACTAGGCTGAGGCCAAAAAAGCTTACCGTTTCCCTCAAGGAGTTCTCAGTCATGTAGTACATTCTTTAATGAAATTATATCTGCTGGTCCATTTCCCCAATGAATGGCTATTTTTGCATTAAAATTTTATTCTATGTTAAAGAAAGTTTCTTCCAAGGTACATGAATGTTTATCCTTAACACTTAGTGAATTAGGTAGTCTATCTTTTCTTTGTTTCTTTTGATATGTAATAGTGTAACATTTTTCCCTTGGTCAGTGTTGTTAAGCAGAATGTGCCAGTCCATCATATGAAAAGTAGCATCATATTTGGTACAAAAGACAGATTTAGTTATAGGTATTGCTTTTTTTTTTGTCTCCTCAGTTTTGCTTATATACCCAGTCTATCAGCAAATCCTACGGGTTCTCCCCTCAAAGTACACTCAATTTTGTTTTTAATTGACTACTCCTCAGTAACTCCATTTCCGTCACCCTGGTCCACAAAAGCATCATTTGCCTACATTATTGACATGACTTCTTAGCCAGTCTCCCTGCTTTGGTATTACCTGTTTATGGTCTGTTCACAACACAGTAGTCAGAGTAATGCTTTTAAAATATATCAGATTATGTCTTGTTTCCATTGGCTGCCAATGTCATTAGAAGGGATTATAAGGCCCTCAGTGTTCAGGACCTCCTCCAGCTATACCTCCCTTTACTATCTGACTTCATCTGCTATTAGATGTCTCAGGAACACTATCCTGATACGTATCAAGCTGGTTGCTGCCTCGGGGCCTTTACCCTTGCCATCCCCTGCCTAATATGTTCTGATACAGATTCCATGTGCTTGCTGCCTCTTCTCTTTTTTTAGTCTCTGATCAAATGTTACCCTCTCAGATCTTCCTTGATGACCCTGTTTTAAATTGTTTCCCTCCAAATCCAGTGCTCCCATTCTCTTTCTCTGCTTTCCTTTTCTCCTAGTATTTATCATTATCTGGAATATGGATTTTACTTATTTGCTTACGGTCTCTCTCCCCCTACTAGGATATAAATTTCTTCAGGGCAGAGATTTTTGACTGGTTTGTCCACATTTATATCCACAGTATCTAGACCAGTGTTTGGCAAGAGTAGGAATAATAAGTATTTAATTGATGGAGGAAGGAAATAAGATAGAAATCAACCATGCCATGTCCTAATAGTCACTAAAAAGACTAGAATTCTCTAAAAGTTATGATCACATCTCAACTTTTTATCTCCATAGGTTTTTGTCCACATGTTCCCTGCCCCCACCCCATAATTTAGAAACTAAAAATATACAAAATGAAAATTTCAAAAGTAAGTCACAGGATCCTCTTTCCTGTTTGGATGGAGGATGTGTTTTGGTGTCAAAGATAGTAGGTTTGAATTACAGCCCAGCCCTTAATGAGCTAAGCAATCCAGCTGCCCATGTAAACCTCTCTGAGTCATATTGTGTACAGTGGAGGTAATGATGTCTCAATACTTAACCATTTTTTACCTTCAAAAGTAAAAATTTCGTATGGTTCAAACCTAACAATAATAACAATAACAAAACGTAGTCATGTTAACGAGAGATAATATTTGTTAAATGCCTGGCCCATGGTAGTCAGCAAAATTAATTATATTAATTCTGGCCATTCTTTCCTATGAGTACATGATATAAGCACAGAGGTTCACTACTAAAAGAGTCCATAAATCTAAACGGACCTGTGATTTTTATTGTAGCATCAGTGTTTCTATTTTCTAAGCCATTTATTTTGATAAGTGGGTAAACATCTGTAAATGTTAAGACCCACAATATAGAATCCAGCCAATCTACTTACATAAGCAAACAAAGAAGCTGCCCAAGTACAGAAAATAAATTCATATTTGGTTTAAAACCAAAGCCAATATTTTTAAAAAGCTTTTATTAAGGTAACAGTATTATTTTAATTTGACATGAATTTTAAACAATTAGATTATTTAAATTCACTTTTTTTGCTTCCATGATATCATGTAATAGGCACTTAATAAGTTAGTAAATTAATTATGAGGTTTTTGCATTAAGTTAATTTTGTTTAAAATCTTAAAATTTTTGAGTTTAGAGACATATTTTGTTTTTAATTAAACATAACATTTTAAGTAATGACTCAGTCCTTCCTCATTTAAACTGATCCTTTTATCCCTGGATGTTTTCACGTATTTTGAAAACTTGGCTTATTTTGAGTGTGTCTTGATTATCCCTGATGAGAATAAAAGAGAAGTATGTAGACTGATTGTTTTCGACAAAAGTAAAATACATATTTTTTTTTTTTAAATTAACGGATCTCTTTTTTTTTTTTTTTTAAAGGTTTTTTATTTTATTTATTTATTTATTTATTTATCTATGGCTGTGTTGGGTCTTCGTTTCTGCGCGAGGGCTTTCTCTAGTTGCGGCGAGCGGGGGCCAATCCTCATCGCGGTGCGCGGGCCTCTCACTATCGCGGCCTCTCTTGTTGCGGAGCACAGGCTCCAGACGCGCAGGCTCAGTAATTGTGGCTCACGGCCCCAGTTGCTCCGCGGCATGTGGGATCTTCCCCGACCAGGGCTCGAACCCGTGTCCCCTGCATTGGCAGGCAGATTCTCCACCACTGCGCCACCAGGGAAGCCCTAAAATACATATTTTAAAAGGAGTGTATCTATGCCAAATTCTCAAGCAAACTATCTCAAGAACCATAACATAAAATGTCCTTCTTGGAGAATGTGATTAGCCGGTTCAGTGTTCCTGAGAGGGAAACTAACCATCTTGACAGAAGTTAACAGTTTAAGTGTGAAAGACCTATTATTTGTTTGTTTTTAAAGTAATTCATTACAGGATTATTGGTTTCTTCATTAACATCACTGCATGTGGTTATTTACACTATGGCTATCCAGCAAAACACAGATGGCAAATGTTAAGGAGAGAATTTGGGATTTTAGGGAAAGTTTGAGTAATAGACAAAAACCCATCATCACTATGTGTTTTCACATTTAAAAGAAAGAAAATAAAGAAATTCTGCTTCAGAATGTCATTTGTTTTCAATTTGAACTAGAGAATGTTTTCAATTGGGGAAAATAACTTGCTGTGGTGGTGTCTATTTTGAGTACAGAGTATTTTTACTCTCTACTTAGCCTAGTTTACTGAGAATTATAGTATTCTAATTTTAAAAAAATTGTATACTATTACATTGTATAGAGTTATGGTGAACAAAAATGTAAAGATACTGCTGAAGAATAGAGAATTACCTCTGAAAATCTTAACAGTCTCGAATGACAGAAAAGACAGCTTACTTTAAAGAGACTCCAGTGATTTTTTTAGAGGTACTGTGACCAGTGTAGAAACGGTATGAGCATATGACATTGTGTTTTTAAATCTCTTTTCAGGAAATAGAAGTTCTTCATTTATAACCTTTATAAGTAAAAAAGAAAAAGATTAGACTAAGATGGAACTTACTAACGCTATTTAAATATATGAACAGTTAATAAAAATGAAATGTGGTGCTTGCTTTTTTTTATGGAGGATAAAACAAACAAAACGTTTGTTTGGGATGAATGTATAAGCTCCTGTATCTGAGTTGGTAAGGTCCTTAGAGTCTGTACTAGAATTTTCTAACATGAGCAGTGTTGTGAATTATTGAAGAATTTCCTCTTCAGTGGCTTGTGATGTGTTGTATAATCTGCCTATGCAAGTGCTAAAGATAACCTTTATAGGCATTCTAAGTGGTCTGTCCCCCTGGAACTTCAGATTTCTAAGTGTGGACTGTTAATTACTCATCAGATAACCTGAATGGTGTCTTTGATGAATGTTCATCTTTTATATTCAACAAGTAATGGAAAAAAAGTATTTTATACTCACAAATATGTATCTACTATGTTACATTTTATGATAATTTACATTTATAATATATCCTAGAATAAATGAAAGCAACAGTAATATGTTGTTAGTTCTGAAATATATAGTTCATAAATGTAATTCTTTCTATACTCACATTGATTAAAACAAGAATAACTTTACTGGTCTTGTAAAATTTGGCCAAGATATTCCAACAAGTACTTGTCAACAGGAAAAAATAATGCACAGTCTAAAAGTAGAGAGTTACGTTTTGTTCAAGGACCTTACTGAGGACTATAGCCTGGGAGGCAGCCTCTCAGATAGCTCTGAGGAAGTGTCCCAAAGAGGTAAGGGAGGAGCCAGGGTATGTAGGAGTTTTTGCTGAAAAAAACAAAAAAAAATTAGTGGAACATCAAACGATTACTGCTAGTCACACACACACAGAAAAAAACAGACATCTCAAGTTAGTGAATTTAGTGCTTTGCTATGTATGGGAAGATGCAAGAGTCTGGGCTCATTGAAATAATTCCTTTGATATGCATCTTAACTATCTAGGGCCAGTATCCTCATTTTTTCCATCCTGAATTCCCCTCAGGGTGCACCGTCAGGGGTGGCTGCAGGGGCTGATGTCTTGATGGCAACAACATTCTCGTACTTTACTGAAATGGTAGGCAACATTTTTGGTTCACATACTTTTAAATCAATTTTCTAAGCTGAATTTAGATCAGAATATCCCAGAGCTAAAGTGGTTATATAGTGCCAGTGTGAGGTATATCACTTTAATAAAAAGCATTAGCCATGAAAACTCATTTAAGAGTTTTTGGTCTGATAAGATATTTTCACCCTCCCAAATTAAGTTTGTGAAAAATGTAGTAACTAATCACAGAAATGACTCTTGGTCCTAGGAGTCTTGTCACTGCTCTCTGTCAAATGCATGGGGACATGAGAAGAGTTACAGGAATTCACATCATTTTGTGAATGTGTGTGTGTGTGTTTGTGGTGAAAATGGGAGGTTATTTTCCTCCAAACCTTAAGTATGTCTTGCAAGTTGTGATAAGCCATTATAAATTTATCCAGACTGACTACTGCTATGCCTTTTCAATCCATGGTCTGACATCTCAGAAGGCTATAATAATCATCAGATCATCAAAGTTAGGCATATAGGCACATATATTACATCGAGCCCTGGCCTTTGGATCTACAATGCTGTAGACAAATGCATTATACAGTTGACTTATCAAGAGAGTCTATTAATTTCCCATAATTTTCCAAATTAAAAACATTCCTTAACTATAGATACGTTATTTGTTCCATTAACTTTTTTCGGTAGTTCCCTAATTTACTATTTTTTTTTTTTTTTAATTTTTTTTTTTAATTTTTATTTATTTATTTATTTTTAATTTATGGCTATGTTGGGTCTTCGTTTCTGTGCGAGGGCTTTCACTAGTTGTGGCAAGTGGGGGCCACTCTTCATCGCTGTGCGCGGGCCTCTCTTGCGCGCGGCCTCTCCCGTTGCGGAGCACAGGCTCCAGACGCGCAGGCTCAGTAATTGTGGCTCACGGGCCCAGCCGCTCCGCAGCATGTGGGATCCTCCCAGACCAGGGCTCGAACCCGTGTTCCCTGCATTAGCAGGCAGATTCTCAACCACTGCGCCACCAGGGAAGCCCCCTAATTTACTATTGATTGTAGATGCTCTAGTTCTTTTGAACAATGTGTGGTGTGACTGGGTTCTATGACATATTTTGTGAATTGGCCTCTTTTTTCCACTTTACTAAACCTAATCTGCTCGTGCAGTTTCCATTCAATGATTCTGGAAGCATGGATTGGATAATGATAGACTTTGCAATGAAAGTTGCTGAAGATGAGAATTAGCTAGAAAGCATGGAATTACAATGACAGCAGACACTGCTGCATATTCTTGAGCAGTAGTAAGATCTGCTGTTTTATCTTGTCAGTCTCGTCAAGGGAAATGGGTCACAATGAGATGAGTATTATTTAACACTTACAAAGAAGTGAAATGATGTTCTTATAGTTAAAATATCTGTATAATCTGTACAGTGGTGGGTGAGGAAATTGCTTAGTGTCAACCTCATTGAAGCAAACACTGGTGTGAGAAATACTGAAATGCGGTTAGGAACTTGTGTGAACCTGGAAACAAGGGGAAAAGACCTTAAAAAAATATATGGGACTTAATAAATGTAGTCACAGAATAACATTTTTTTATACTCTGTAGTCAGCCTGGGTCTTCCTCAAAAAAATCCAAAGACATCACACTTCAATTAATTTTGGTGGATCTTTTTGTTTTTTATTTTTGCTTTTTGCAAAATGAACAGAGATATATGATGGTTCTGTACCATAGCGGATAGCCTTCTAAGCTCCTCCTGCATTCTTGGTCCAAGGGAGCGCTCATGAATCTACCAGTTAAATTATTCAGGGAAGTGTAGTTATAAATAAACTTATCTAAGCATATAGTGAATTCTGTTTTTCATTGAAGTCAAATTTTATACTTTTTATAAAGGAATAAGTTACTTAAAAGAAACTAAATTAATTAAAAGCTGAGCAACAGCAGTAGAAATCATTGAAAAAAATAAAAGCCTACACTCACGGCTGCACAAGATTTTAACCCTTCTCAATGTTTTATACTGCCTATCCATACTGAAGGACAGAGCATGAGCAGGTTGGCATTTACTTTTGACCTGAAAGATACATGCCCTGTTTTGGCTAATATCATGTAAAATTGATTGGAGGGGTTAGTTGGAATCATTACAGTTCCAAGATTTGGGGAAAGCTGTATTTCATTCACGACAAAACAAGCCCCCCAAAAACAAGGCAAAAAATAACTTTCCAAATATTTAAAAATCCTAAGTCTCATTCTCTCTTTTCTTAGTCTGATTTTTCTTTCGAGACAATAGTTTTGACCATCACCTTGGTTCTGCAGTGGAAGAAAGAGATACCTCTTGAGAATGCTTAGTATTTCTCCAATCATGCAAATTCTCCTATCATGCACCTGATGCCCGGAGACTACAATTTTAATCTTAAATCTAAGCAGTTGATATGAATCTTTGAACCAGTTTCTTAAAATCTTTTTTTTTTTTCCATGTCGTCAGCTCTTAACTGGAAATGGTACCACACCTATCTAATTCATAAAACATCTTAATACTTAGAATACTCAATGGTATTCATAATGTTGTCCTATTTCTAGCTTCTGCAAGTCAGCTGCAGGTGGCAGAAAAGTTACCCAATTACTTTAATGTGGATGGACTGAATTCTTTCATATCAGCAAATGTTCTATATAACTATATATAGCTTCTTTAGACCCTGAAACTTTTATGTAAGCCATTTTTAATGAAAATCTTTATAAATACTTCACACATCCTTTAATCTTTTAAAAAAATAGTAAATATTTTTTTCATCTTCAGATTCAGACTCATCTTAGGAATGACACAGCCATATTTTGTAACCCAATGATACCTTCACAAACCTTTTTAAAAAATCTAAACCTATTTTCACTTACACTAAATGATCGCAATGCCAGACTTTTCTGTTCTTAAATATTTGTTAATCATTTATTGTCAGACCATAGCAATTTAACAGGACTAAGACTAATAGTACTTCCCCAATTAACAATCTATGCCTTGAAACTAAGAGTAGTTAGGTTTTTATAGAGCAAAGTACAAAGATGATTTGAATAATTTATTTTATCTTTTAAATCTTGAGGGCCTCTAGCAATTAAAAGGCTGAATATTGGTGTTATTGAACAAGTGACTTCTGGATAAGTGAGCTTTACAATAATTTCTTGAAAAGCCGTCTTAACTAGAAGTTTGTAATTTCCAGGTGTTATATTTGGATAAAATATTATATAATAGAGTATTAAACCAATCAACTCCAGAATCTTCGATGACTTTGATTTTAAAAGCCAAAATAATGGAAATTACTCTCCCAAATATTAACTAATATATCAAACTAGTGAAATAAAAATAGTCACTAAGAAACAAGCTGTTAATTGCACAGGAAACTCCAAACTGAGTTTGATAGACACCTTTTTAGCTGAGTTGATAGGCACCTTTTTCTATAAAACTACCCAGAACATGAAAATGATCCTAATTTGTATATTTGCCTAAAATAAAAACTATTCCCAAGCATTATTTTTGTTAATGGAAGCACGGAAAAAGACAATAAAACCATGGGATACCCAGTTTTGTGGAATTGGTGTATTAATTAATTACAACTCTGGCTCAGTAATTAAGTCATCAGTCACCTTCCCAGAGAAAGTTCAAAGACATTTAGGTAGTTCATTTAAGTTTATTATTTCAAAATATTGAATTAGGCACTATGGGCTGGAAAGGAACATAGATTAGTGAATTAAACAGCAGACAGTACCTCAGCCAAATAAAGCTCCAGCCCTGGCACAGCTTCTGAATTTGCTGGATGACTTGAGTAAGTCACTTGACCTCCCTGTCCTTCAAGTCTCTGGCAGGCAGGTACCCAATAACTCTGAGAAACGGAGAAGTAGTAGTTAAATTAAATAGAGCAAATTTTTTAAAATTTATTTTATTGAAATATAGTTGACTTACAATGTTGTGCTAATTTCTGCTGTACAGCAAAGTGATTCAGTTATACATACATATACATTCTTTTTCATATTCTTTTCCATATGGTTTATTACAGGCTATTGAATATAGTTCCCTGTGCTATACAGTAGGACCATGTTATTTATCCATTCTATATACAGTAGTTTGCACCTGCTAATCCCAACTCCCAGTCCATCCCTCCCCACCCCCCTTGGCAACCACAAGTCTGTTCTCTACATCTGTGTGTCTGTTTCTGTTTCATAGATAGGTTCGTTTGTGTCATATTTTAGATTCCACATATAAGTGATATCATATGGTATTTGTCTTTCTCTTTTTGACTTACTATACTGGGTATGATAATCTCTAGGTCCATCCATGTTGCTGCAAATGGCATTATTTCATTCTTTTTGATGGCTGAGTAGTATTCCATTATATATATGTATCACATCTTTATTCATCTGTCAGTTGACATTTAGGTTGTTTCCATATATTGACTATTGTGAATAGTGCTGCTATGAACCTAGGGGTGCACATATATTTTTGAATTATAGTTTTGTCCAGATATATACCCAGGAGTATGATTGCTGAATTATATGGCAACTCTGTTTTTAGTTTTTTGAGGAATCTCCATACTGTTTTCCATAGTGGCTGTACCAATTTACATTCCCACCAACAATGTAAGAAGGTTCACTTTTCTCCACACCCTCTCCAGCATTTATTGTTTGTAGATTTTTTTGATGATGACCATTCTGACTGGTGTGAGGTGGTACCTCATTGTAGTTTTGATTTGCATTTCTCTAATAATTAGTGATGTTGAGCATTTTTTCGTGTGTTTGTTGGCCATCTGTATGACTTCTTTGGAGAAATGTCTATTTAGGTCTTCTGCCCATTTTTCAATTGGGTTGTTTGTTTTTTTGTTGTTGAGTTGTATAAGCTGTTTGTATATTTTGGAAATTAAGCCCTTGCTGGTCACATTATTTGCAAATATTTTCTCCTAGTCTGTAGGTTGTCTTTTTGTTTTGTTATGGTTTCTTTTGCTGTACAAAAGCTTGTAAACTTGATTAGGTCCCATTTGTTTATTTGTGCTTTTATTTCTATTGCCTTGGGAGACTGACCAAAGAAAACACGGGTATGATTTATGTGAGAGAATAAATAGAATAAATATTGACAAAGAGTAAATGAGTAGAATTGCTAAGCTAAGATGATACATATAAAAAAAGCTAAACAACTTTTGATCACTGAGTAAGTAAATCTTTAGGCACAGTTCACTAAAAGATTTTAATATTCAATACTCTGCTAACATTTTAGTGAATCTCAATTTGCATGTGTAAATTCAGTTTATTTCCTAACCCAAGTTTCATTGTAGGCCAACTAGTCTTCTGAATAAGTTTTATTATTAAATAGTTTCACCTCAAACTAATAAATTTAAAATCTGAACAAAGATTCAGAAAAAGCCTGAGCTCAAATAACTTGGTTCTTTCTCTCCATTCAACTCTCTTAAAAGAAATTATAAGTTTAAACATTGATAGATGTGCCTAGTTTAATCTTTCTAGACCTATACAGATGACTTCCCCATGGAAATACTGTGGCCTCATATATGGTGGTAATTCTGCTGATGTTGAGATACGCAGGACCCATGAATGCCTTTCCACTTAGCATAATCACAGCCAGGCTGCTACCAGACATGATCATCTTCACCTCCATACTTGGCATTTATCTAATGTATTAAAATGCACACAGAACTTTATATACATTGTCTATCCATGTATTTATGTATTCATATGTGCATGCATTCAGAGACATTTACTCAATACTAGGTGTTAAAGGTAGAAAGTGGTCATGTCCTGGTCAGATCTGTGAACATCCTGTGATAATGCTATAGGAGGACCACAGTGAGATTGAATAGCTGCGTCTGGAACACTCAGGAAAGTCCATACAGAAGAGGTGACGTTGGAGCAAAGTTTTGAGGGCGATTTCCAGACAGAAGACAGAGTTTCCAGGCAGAAGGAGCAGCGAGAGGAAAGGCACAGAATTATCAATGAGCCAGGACTAGTTGGGAAAGAGTGAGCCCCTTGGTGTAGCTGTAGAATAGGTTATGTGGGAGCCCTGGGGGAAAAGAAGTGTCGGGAAATGAAGCTGGAAAAAAATAGAGTAGGAACACCTTTAAAGAACAAACAAACAAAGAAGTGTGAGCTTTGGCCTCCAGAGAGTGGGGGGACAGCACGGTCAGCTCTGTTCTATAGAGGGATGATTCTGCAGCAGTGAGGAGAGGAGGGGCTGGTGAGGAGAGGGTGTGGGAGGAGAGGGTATGGAGGAGAGGGTATGGGAGGAGAGGGTATGGGAGGAGAGGGGGGAGACCTCAGGGCAGGAGGGGTTAGGAACATCCGACAGCCTGAATCAGAGCAATGGCAATGAGCCCAGAGAGGAAGAAATGGATCTGAGAAAGATTTAGATGGATAAAGAGGAGCCGGTGATCAACTGTATGAGGAATTGAGAAGAGGCGTCAAGGATTTTGGTGTAGGCAGCTGAGTAGATAACGATGCCACCATCCAAGATGAGAAATACAAGGGAAGCAGCAGGTTTTGCAAGGAAGATGCTTGACGTCAATTTTGAGCACCCCAGGTGTGAAATGCCAGGACAACAGGGAGTGTTTAGATTGCAGTCACAAAAATGAACTTGGAGCCCAGAAAGATTTAAGGTCCCTCATAGAGATTTGGCAGTCTTCAGGAGATGGTCAAAGCCAGAGGAATAAATGAGATTACCAAGAACAAGCAAAAGAAACGATGAAGAGGCTGAAGACATACCCTGGAAAACAACACGGTAATTGCTAAGGATAAATTATATGACTCATGGATGATTGGATAAGAAAGCACTTGAGTTTGTTCATTCAAATATTTATTGAACATTTACTCTATGCCATGTACTATGCTAGATGTGGGTTGTAATGGTGAGGTACCTACCCCTCTGGAGTTTACAACATAATAATAGAGAAAACTGATCAAATACGCACAAAGAAGTACGTAAATACAAGTGTACCAAGTGCTTTTAAACAGCAGGTGTAGGATATGTGTGTACTTAAAACACGGGGACCGTCTCCTAAAATGAGACTCCAAAGTAGGATTTTTTGAAGAAATAATAGGTGAGTTGAAAGCTGATAAAAGAAATGAAGGCAAAAATGGGGGACACTTTCCCAAGAAGAGAGGGCAGCTCACATAAAGAGCTGGCAATAGGAGGAAGCATGGTCGTTTTGAATTGCTGAGAGAAGGCGCCGTGGGTGGGGTGTAGAGGATAAAGTAAGGCAGCCTTTGAGTGTGGCTGGTGAGATGGACACAGTTTAGATTATACGAGGTTTCATAGTCCCTCTTCAGATAATTTTTCTGGACAAGAAATGATGGGTGCTTGTACCGGAGTGATGGTGAGAAGAAAAGAAGTGGACTAATGTGTAAGGCCTTGAAAAGGCAAAATCAATAGGACTTGAAGGATTGGATTCGGAATGGGGGTGTGAGAAAGTCAAAAACATCCTCAGGCTTCTTTCTGGCTCGTGCATCTGGGTGGGTGATGCCGTTCACCAGGATGGAGGTCCCTGGAAGAGCAAATAGGTTTGTGGCCACAGAAGTTCCTATGCTCAGTTTAGGGTATGTTGGGTTCCAGACGCATTAAAGATATCCAAACGGAGATTCCAAAATAAGCACAGACATACAGACCTGGAGGAAAAGTCTAGAAACAAGGTAACAATTTGGGAGTCGTGGGATACAGACAGCAATTTAAAACCCTGATGTAGATAGAACCGTAGGGATAACAGTATATGGTAAGAGGGCCTCAGACTGAGCCTTTAAAAGGAATTGAAACATTTAAATGTTCAATTTAAAATGTGCAAAATTTGCAACTCTCACATTGCAAATGAGAGTGAGATGATGAGAACAGAGAGAAGAGAAAAAAAGGGGAGTATTTCAAGATGGCAGAAAGGAGTAATCAGCAAACTCTGTGCCTTTGGGCAGTGCCTGTACTCCGTACTTCTCTGTTAACCAGAGAGATAACATCGGTCTGCATATCTCAGACAATTGTCCTGATGCTCAGATCTGATAATGCTTGAGAAATGTTGAAATCTATCAGTTGTTTTATTACATAATCACTCTCAGTTCCCAGGGGTTTTTTTTAGTTTTTGAGGTTTTTTTTTTTTAAACACTGGGCCCATTCACACTCTTATCTTTCTCTTGCAGGCTTCTTTAGAACAATAAAGAGACAAAAAATATGAATTTGAACATGACAGTGTTCTCAATTCTTTTGCAGAATTGCATGGAAAGTAATCGCACTCAGGATCTGGAGCATTTCTCCCGCTTGCTTTTCTCTCCTGCCTTTCCCCTAGGAACCTGGAAACCCCCAGAAACTACATTGGGACCTGTGGGTATAGGCTTGAGCACCTCAATTCTATAAATAAAACTATTTGGTAATCAGTTCCCTGTGATCAAGTGTCTAGCCATGAGGTTAGAAGCTTCTGGTACTCAGGGAACACCTTACTGATACACTCTTCCCTCACCTTCAGGGTAATTAGTGACACCGCTCAAGCTCTCCCCACTTTGACATCCGGAGTGGCCATCACTTGACATTCAGGAAGAGGGAGGGTCAGAGGATAGCGACCCCTCCCCCCAGAACATAGGCATCCAGGCACCTTGCGCGGTGATTGTTCCTCAGCCTCACTGCTGGCGAGAGGAGATATAGCTAGCATCAAACCCTCCTCCTTCCGCTAGGTCACTGCGGCAACAGTTCCAACCACAACAGACTTCTATATACAAATGATTCATTCCCAGCCTTCTGCTTTCCTTTAAAGAGTCAGCTGTCATGTGCTGCCCTGACTCAAGCGCCTTTGCTCCAGGGAAATAAGCACTCTAAAGATTACTGAGTTCCAGGCCCCTCCTGAGCCAAGAGAGGCACGTTGCTTTTATGATGATGCAGCACAGAAGCATTCTGGCTACTTCCCATTTGCCGTCCTGCCAGCTACAGCACCACTGTTTCTGAACATAAGAACTAAGAAGGCAATTTGTGTTGCTTTGATTATGCAGGACAAAAATTAAGCCAGTTGTAGGATGCAAACTGTTGAGGAGCTAATGAGTGTTTCCATAGTGGTTCAGAGTGAGACGTGGCCATGTACACCGATGTTTCTAATTGCATATTATGCTTCTGAAGGAATCTAGAGACTTTCAGGAACTTCAGAAGGTGACCCTGAACTGTTCGCACTTTGTAAACTAACTCTTAGTCTGATGAAGCTCTTCAAAGGGCAGTGATCTTATGTTCATTTTTTTCCTTCTTTTTTGTTCTAAAAAATTAACATTGTTTTCTAAACTGTAGTTTTTTTTTTCCTATTAGCCACATAGCATCCTAAGAAATCTATTAGTTTTAAATGAGGATTTAATACGAGGAGGAAGTTTTGGTAGTCACATTTTTCTAATCTCTTTTTCTGAGCTCCTCTGCACCAGTGTCCTTTATATTCTGGAATTGGGTCAGCTGTCATGCGTTTTTGCCAAATGTTCATACTGTTGATGCTACAGACAGATGAATCACTTATTGCCTAACTAAATTAAGCTAAAATGTGCTATTGGCACCATCCCTATTACAGAATTATTCCCTGCCACTACATCTGTCAGTATGCTTTGATGTTCGATATATTATAGCTATTCATTCATCAAATGATCATGGGCAAGAAATGTTTTAGGTGTGTATAGGAGCTAAGAAACCTTATGTTATTTTTTTCAATATAAATGAAATTATGTAAATAACTGAATATGGAATCTAACCTGTATGGAGATTATTTTTTGATATTATCAACCTTGACATTGTTAGCGACCATTTGTGGACAAACCATATTTTATAAGGTAGTCTCATACAGTCTCAGTAAAGTCAAGTTAGGTTTACAGAACATTTGTTTTTTGTTTTTTTACATCTTTATTGGAGTATAACTGCTTTACGATGGTGTGTTAGTTTCTGCTTTATAACAAAGTGAATCAGTAATACATATACATATGTCCCCATATCTCTTCCCTCTTGCATCTCCCTCCCTCCCACCCTCCCTATCCCACCCCTCTAGGTGATCACAAAGCACCAGGACATTTGTTTTAAATAAGGAATATCACAACCTGGATAACCTGGAGTTTTTTGGTTTTTTGTTTTTGTTTTTTCAGTACCAATAAGTCTTTATTCATTGCATTTTCCCAAGGAAAAGAAGGGGAAGGGAAAAGGGTCAGCAAGTGTGTTACAAAATGATAGCAAATGGGAAAGGAAGTACCTGGCACAGCAAAATCAACCAACAGATAAACACTGCCCAGATGGGGTCGCCAAAGCCCAAGGGGGCTCAGTCTCCTGCAGTTCAGTAATGAGGGGAATAACCTGGAGTTTTGAAAGTGAATATAAACTTTAAGTTTGTGGTTAACAATCTGCTAAAAAAGGATCAGATTCATTAGAAATGCAAACTGGTTGACTTTAATCAATAAGAACTAAAACCAGACTTCAGCTTTTCCTATGATGAATAGCAGCCTCACTAAGATAGATGGAAATAACTTTTGGTGGTTACCCCCAGTTTATTTCCAGTGATTTAAGAAAGTATCACAATGTTCTTTAAACAAAATTCAATTAAATTTAATTTTTAAAATAGTTTATGCCTTTATTTCCTTAGTAAGAGAATACTGTTCTGAAATCAGGAAAAGGTTATCAACATCAGTTGATCAAATTCAACTTATTGAGCATCTATTTTATTAAAGACATTGGATAAAGCTTTTTCGAGGATACAAAGAAATAACATGTTTTTTGCCCACAGGGAGCTTTTAATTACTAGGAAAACACTACACAGTAAACCAAGTTTAGTAACAATTTAAAACAATAATTTAACTAAAGAAGTTGTCATGGTATATAGCATATGCTTAATTGCCAAATGAATAATACAAGGTAGGCTTTCCAAAAAGGGAAAGAACACTTGAGGCAGATGAAGTAGGTGGGATTTGAGCCAAGCCAACTATTAATAATTTTACCGATTATGGGCTAGGAATAGAAACAAATCATGTTTGTTGTCAGAGTTGACAGCCATACGGGGGGACTTCCATCTCCATCCACGGCATTGATTCATACCTTGTTTTTCCAATTTACAGTTTATGGAAGGCCATTTATCTAAATATGATGGCAATTACAGCGTTAGCACCCTCTTTTGTAGGGTTAGTTGAGCTGAACAATAAAAAAAAAATGCATATAATTAAAGTTAAGTGTCTCAATGCAAGATGTCCGCTATACTCTGAAGACAGATTAAAATAACACAAAAATGCTAATAAACTCAATCATGTTGGTAAAGGTAATAAGAACTACTTTTTAAAAATATAGCCTTGACCTTCTTGGTGACTGTTGTTTTCTAACAAAGGGAGGGCAGCAGTGCTTCCGCAACGTGAACATGCTTACCTGAGAGTCCTGGTAAAATACAGATTCTGAATCTGTAGGTCTGGAGTAGGACCTGAGAATCTGTGTTTCTGCCAGGCTCCCAGAAGAGGGACCTAATGTTGATCTGTGCGCTTTGAGCAGCAAGATTGTAGAGAGGATAACACCAAGATTCTGAGAGGGATGTGTCTTAACTGGTAACACCCTGTTTAAGGAAAATAGCAGTGTCATTGGAGTAATTTTATATGGCTTTTGCCCTTTATTCTCACCCAACTCCTTATCTTTGCCTTTAGCACGAAAGCAAGAGATTATCAAAGTTACTGAACAACTCATCGAAGCTATCAACAGTGGGGACTTTGAAGCTTACACGTGAGTAGAGGCACATTTATTTTGCTTTCATGCATATGACAAAGTATTTTCTATATGAGTGCATTCTTCAATGTACCCAACTCATGTATATTTAACGCCAGGTTTGATACACCCACAGTAGCTTCATTTCAACGTATAAATGACTCAAGTGCCTCTAGGAGAGAAATAAATGTAATTAAGATGTCAGAGAGAGAAGATGAGACTTCTGATGGGAAGATTGGGGATTTCTTTGCCAGTGCACAGAAGCCTGACCCTCTGGCGCCTCCATGTGAGAGGAGGCATTCCAGGCAGAGCAATCCATGAGAGCAAAGACACAAGAAACAGGAAAGCACATAAATAGTGCACTTTGGCTTAAGGGATGCTTTTCCTCGCAGTTCTGCAGAGGTGATGGGACCGAGAAAGATTAGGAGGCACCGTCTGGCAGCCTTTTCCCTTTCCAGCCAGCACAGCTCAACTTTATCTTCATCTCTTTTAGGGGTTTGCCTCTTAGATAAAATTTTATTTGAAGAAAGGGTTCTAATGTTAAATTTAAAGTTTACCATAGGTATTAAAGGAAGTCACTTTTTTATTTATTTTTTTTTAAATTATTTATTTAGTTATTTAGTTATTTATTTGGCTATGTTGGGTCTTCGTTTCTGTGCGAGGGCTTTCTCTAGTTGCGGCGAGCGGGGGCCACTCTTCATCGCGGTGCGCGGGCCTCTCACTGTCGCGGCCTCTCTTGTTGCGGAGCACAGGCTCCAGACGCGCAGGCTCAGTAATTGTGGTTCACGGGCCCATTTGCTCCGTGGCATGTGGGATCTTCCCAGACCAGGGCTCGGACCCGTCCCCTGCATTAGTAGGCAGATTCTCAACCACTGCGCCACTAGGGAAGCCCCCAAAGGAAGTCACTTTGATCAAATAAAAATAAAGCTTTTAAATAGGGTGTGAAGGCTTATTGTGCAAAGAACGTGGGTCAGTAAGTTAGCTATTTGGGTGGAGAAAAAAATCAGTTCTCAACTTTCCCCTTATACCATACTAGTGAGGTCCTCTTGAATGAAAGTGTTAAATGCAGAAATGAGTTTGATCTCTGTTTGGAAAGATCTAAGTTTAAAAGCAGGGGAAGTCATTGAAATGAAAAAGTGAAATGATTAGGCTACCTAAATAGATGAAATTTAATATACTTTAATTTTTTTAAAGCCAAAATAAAACAGGCAAAAAAACAGAAAAATATTTGTAAAACGTGTCAAAAGTTAATTTAGATTGAGAAGATAAGGTTGAAAAGTGGAAAAATAGGTAAAGGAACTGAGCTATTAGCAAAAGAGGAAATATAAATGACAAGTAAACTAATGAAAGCATGTTAATATCCACTAATTGTGTGCAAATCTGAATATAGGAGGATTTTTTACCGATCAAATCAGCAGGGATAAAAACTCCGCTGATCACCAAAGGGGCACAGATACTGCAGGACAATAGTGACTTTTCCCACCACCTGATGGAGTATAAATGGGGACAGACTTTCAGAGTGGTGGTGACAGCAGGGGTTTGGGTCGCAGTTATATACCAGGAAGTGTTTCCAAAGGTTCAAATCACTACTTTAACCCTATGTTCCTAGTTATAAAAATTTGACATGGGCGTGGATTTTGAATTTAAAACAGGGACAAAAAGTGTGAACAAAGATATTTATGGAACCGATATTCAAAATAGTGAAAAATTATAAACAGCTTATATGCCCAACACTATGGTAACGTTAATTAATCTGTGGTGTGTTTGGTACCGTGGATACTTATGCAGAATTTTTAGCGATCTGGCAAAATGCTTATGAGTATTCACTGAAGATAAAGCAGGATATAAACGTGTGGGTACATAATTATTCCAACTACATAAGAGAAAATATAAAAATAGAATGAAATATGACAAATTGGTTTTTAAAAGGAAAAAAGATATCGCCTCTGGGAGATGAAACTGTGTGTTTTGTTTTTTATTTCCTGCTTCTTTCCAAGTTTTATATAATAAGAAGATATTTTTTATCATCAGTTACAAATAGATAGCCAAATATAAAATATGGAAGAGAGTAACTGAATATAAGAACTAAATTAAATCCAGGACTGCTTCTTACAAAATTAAATTAATGTGTGTGCAAATACATAAACACAAGTATATACATATATATGTATTTGTGTTTATCAATTCTTTAACAGGACCTAATAAAAGTATACTTAGAACGAAAGAAATAGTAAGAAGTGGAGTTTAAAAGAACACTGTTTGTTGTCAGAGAATTAAACAGTTGAACAGTTGTTAAAGAGCTGTTTAGAATTCTGTGCCGTAAGACCTGTTCTCTTTTATTCTTTTTGCTGATATAACTTTGTTAGACCCATATGATTCTTCAAATACAATATACTTAGGAAAAAAATCTTTTGGAATAACATTCCCCTGCGGATTGGTAGAGTGTGTTTTGTTGGTGGTGTTAGCCAGGAAAAAGTGGCAAAATATAGCATTTCCTATATTCTCAGACACTTTAAAATAGGGTATTTTAAATAATGCAATTCCTTGGAATCACATCAGTTCACAAATTCCTTTGCCTGTAATCTGGCTTGATTTTGTACACTCAGACCCAGGGGTAATCCAAGAGGACCTTCCATTTGGGAGCTTTTTGCATGGTACAGTGTATTGGTACAGCCCTGTCAGCTGGTCCTTAGAACACCTGTTCAGAGCATACACACCCACAGGTCAAGTGGCAGCTTTGTGAATCTTTTATTAATCCAAAGCCTGTGATAGGAGAGAGAGAGATACATACATACGTTACTGACATAGAAGAAACATATGAGAGAGAGAAAGAACACATGAACAGGTTTTCAAGTATATTGACTCAATGGCTGGGTAAAAAGATCCACCATAGTACAGTGATTCTCAGATGATTTTGGTGCTGATATAAAGTAGTAAAAAATTTGGATTCACTAATGTTGACAACCAAAAGTCATATTTATAGAGAAAGTAATAGCCCCTGGCAGAATAAAGTCCTGTTACCATGGGAACACTGTTTTTCCCATTTTACTACTTAGAAAGAGATTATGTATATTTAACTTTGAGCTTTAATACCTGCCCACCAGGAAGTCTGAGGCAAAGTTTAAAATCCCCACCCACTCCCACCCCACCCGCAACTAAGGCTTTCTTTACCACAACGAATAACCACTGTGATTTTTTACTTTAAAAGTATTCTTAAGAAATAATCAGTTCCAAAATTCTGTGAACCATACGTTCAAGAACCATAACGAGTGAGCCTTTTGAAACTTGCATTTCTGTTGAACAGTTAAAACATTTTGCCTCCCAAATGGGCAATTTCCATACGAAATTAGATGTAACCCCACCAAATTAAGCAATGATCCAAAATCTTTCAGTATGTATTCCTTTTATCTAACTCTGTGAGCTACTAATTCTTCAAATCCAGATTTTTCGGCACCTTCTGTGAGAAGCCTAAGCTGATCACCACAGGCCCAGGGAAATATTTTCTCCTCTGTTTCCATGGGACTTATATACATACCCAGTCCCAGGGCTCACCATATCAAGCAACTACCCATCATTCCCCAACCATACTCTGCCATTGTACTTGCTGCCCTCCTCTGCCTACCTACCCCCTTCCACACACCTGGAAAACTCCTACTCATTCCGCAAAGCCCAGCTCAACTTTTCTTTCTCTCTTAACTTTCCTTTCTCACATATAAGTCATCTGGTTTTTGAGCACTTTGTATTTATTTCCATTCCAGTATTAACTGTTGTGTTATAAAATGTTTGTTTCAAAGAATATCTGCTACATAGTAGGTGTTTAACAATTCTTTGTTGAATAAATTTTTCCAAGAAAGCCCATTGGCTTTCTCTGAATATTTAAAATAGTATATCTTTTTCTTGAATTACATTTCTAGGATTAAAAAGAAAACTAATGTGCATTTGAATCTCATTAATTTTAAGTTAATTAAGCTTGTTAATTAAAGTTTACTTAAGTCTGTCAGACATTGCCAGAAAGTGTAGGATGTGACACCTGCCTTCAAATCAATCATATATACATGTTTGATATGAATGTAGATGGTGTCAAAAATTATTCCGAGGAGCTTCCCTGGTGGCGCAGTGGTTGAGACTCTGCCTGCCAATGCAGGGGACACGGGTTCGAGCCCTGGTCTGGGAAGATCCCACATGCCGCGGAGCAACTAGGCCCGTGAGCCACAACTACTGAGCCCGCGCGTCTGGAGCCTGTGCTCTGCAACAAGAGAGGCCGCGATAGTGAGAGGCCCGCACACCGCGATGAAGAGTGGCCCCCGCTCGCTTCAACTAGAGAAAGCCCTCGCACAGAAACGAAGACCCAACGCAGCCAAAAAATAAATAATTAATTAATTTAAAACTTAAAAAAAAATTTTTTTCCGAAAGTATTTAATTTGAGAACCAAAGTTGATTTTGTAGGACTTGGAGGGTAGCTTGGACTTGGAGAGCATTTAAAAAATAATAAACTTATAACAACTAAAAAACTAGGGAATTAGAAAAACTGGGGAAAGCCTAGAGAATTCACCTTGGAAATTGAAAAGTAGAAATTTTAAAAAAGGAAACTTCCTAAGGCATGATTGATAGATTATCATCTGCTGGAACTGGTTTTATTATCTTGTCCCTATCTGAGGTCTCTGCAATATTCTTTTTTAGGGTCTGCTCCTCAACCCACCTTGCCAAGCCCTGTGATAGAAATTTTATATTTGTAGTGTTTTTTTAAAAAACTCCTTCATTGGCTGATTGATAAATAAGAATAGATACGTGTGAAACAACGAAATACATTAACTCATTTATTATTTTTTTTCCTACAGGAAAATCTGTGACCCAGGCCTTACTGCTTTTGAACCTGAAGCTTTGGGTAATTTAGTGGAAGGGATGGACTTTCATCGATTCTACTTTGAGAATGGTACATTTATTCTAAATTTAATATCATGCCTTTTCCAAATTCTCTTTGAATTTCTCCCAAATTTACAAGATTCTTTGGCTCTCTGCTGCAATGAGAGTTTTTACCTTAGTCCAGCATTTTGCATCCTATTTTTATATTTTTGTATTTGAAATTGAAAAACATGACAGCCTTAAAAGTTTTGGAATGTTTTGAAAAGTATCATCTAAAAGTAAGTTTATATAAAAAAAGTGATGTTGATTGAATATACCCCATAGAAGTCCCAGTGAATGTATAGTATAAGCTGTGAAATGAGTTACCAAAAATTGTTGAATCGTTTCAGGTTTTCATAAAACATTGTTTATATATGAAAAGATAAGAGAAACCACAGCATGCCAGAATATTTGACATAGAGGAGGGCTTTCAAGCATAATTAGTGCTCCTTTTCAAGGTAAAATATAAATGAAGACGAGTAATCAGATAAATATTTCAGTTCCAATTACAAGAATTTTAATGGTCTCAGAGGAACGAGAAAGTGACAAAAGAAACTCCTGCAGAATTCATTCAGGTCACCAAGTAAAGTGTAAACCAGAAGTTCCTTTTATGCTCCTTTTCCTTACACCTAACGACATTAGGTATCATGTTGTGTTTGCATGATGCAGGGAGGGAATTCACCTTTTGCAGTGAGATTTTGATGAATTAATTAAAGAGGAATTGTAGTAATGATTAGGATAATCAAGCTCATGTCCAGTAATTATAAGCACTGACAATGTCTGCCTTGGCATGGATTTTTACATTTAATGAATTGCTTTGTCTTATATGCACTAGACATTTGCAAGCAAAGATAATTATGTGGTAAATTGGCCTTAACAAAGCTTCAGTAAATGTTCTCCTGTTCCATCCTGCACTGTGATTGACAGCATCTCATAATGTTTTTCTTCAATTGACTCTCGATTGACACCATCTCACCTGTAGTAAAAGAATAATTAACCCATTAATATTTTAACTTACCTCAACATAACACTGTACATCATTACTTTCCATAAATACGTATTCTTCATAATGGAATATTCTTTTTTACGTGACTGTAGCACTGAGTAATTTATTCAGATCTTTTCTGAAAATGGAGGACGTGTTTGTTTGGATAACAGGTAAAACAGTTCTACCTGTTTTAGTGATCTAAGAGAGTAGTATCATCAATCAATTATCTGCACTAAGTCTTCATATCTCTTAGTCATTGAATAACTAGAATAAATAGCTATTGTCAGAACAGCAAAGGCTGGAGCCTAGTGGGGGCTGCTCAACCAAAGGAAAGAGCTAGAGAATCAGGCTATATGACCAACACCAAATTTTGGATTTTTACTGCATGGCCACAGCTGGACCAACATAGAATGGGCGCTGCTAAATAAAGGAGCCACAGGATGAGATGGGGAAACAGATTCACACTATGGCCAGCCTGTTTAGGAGACAGCAGTCTCCATGCTTGATACCTGATATGCTCCCCTTGTTCCATGTACTTCACCAACTAACAAAAAAACGAACAAGCCCGCAGGATACCCTGTCAACTGCCCCAGTGGTTCCTTCACTGGAAAGACAGGAACTGCTCCGTGTACCTGGGCCAGTCCTTCTCCATCTCTATTCTTCATATTATGGCTTGTTCCTAACCACTTCCCAATATAAATAAATATGTCTCTCCAGCTTTCTCACTCAAAGTTTTCGGAGTGGCATACGATTTAACTACAAAGGGAGTCAAAGAAAATAATGACTGTATTTACTTCTGCTCTCTTTTTCTTTATACTTTGCATAGTACCAGGCCCTCAATTAATGCAGAGAATTAATAGTTGAATGAATGAATGGCATTCTATTTATTGGTCCCAACTGAAGTTATTATTGGTTTTGGTTTACTTTACATAGAAACTAAATTCTCTTTTCCATGTTGTTCTCTTTCAGCTTTGTCCAAAAACAATAAACCAATCCACACTATTATCCTGAACCCCCACGTACATCTGGTAGGCGATGACGCTGCCTGCATAGCATACATTAGGCTCACGCAGTACATGGATGGCAGCGGAATGCCAAAAACAACGCAGTCAGAAGAGACACGCGTGTGGCACCGCCGGGATGGAAAGTGGCAGAATGTTCATTTTCATCGCTCGGGGTCGCGAACAGTACCCATCAAGTAAATATTTCCAGGCTGTCAGCTTCTTTGTTAATATACCCCTGGTCAGCGTCTTTTACTTATTCCATTGTTAATAGCATGGCATCTGTTATTTAATGCTAGTGGTCATTTAGTGGTCAGTTACACTGGTGGGAATTAATGTTTCATGAGAAGCAGTCTATAATTCTCCGGAAAGATCAATCAGACTAGCCGTTTGTGGGTTGAAACTTGCCCTAGAAAGTATACAATAGTTTTAGATAGGAACTAGAGGATACCCTATTAAGCTGATTTCTCTTATGCTTAAATCAGGGAGAATTCATGTAATAAGGTAAACTATTTATGACTTCATTGTCACAATTGGCAGAGGAAGGGGAAAAATTAGGGGAAAAAGTTTCTAAAATGACGAATACAGTTGACCCTCCTTATCCATGGTTTCCTTACACACAGATTCAACCAGCCTCAGATCAAAAATTTTCAGGGGTGGAGAAATTCCATTAAGTTTCAAAAAGCACAACTTAAATTTGTCTTGAAGGGAACTATTTACATAGCATTTACATTGTATTAGGTATTATAAGTAAACTAGAGATTATTTAAAGTATATGGGAGGATGTGTGTAGGTTATATGAAATACTGCGCCATTTTATATAAGGAACTTGAGCATCTGCAAATTTTGATATCCTCGGGGGTTCTGAAACCAATCCCCCCACAGATACTTGTGGGGAGAATAATATCAGGAGCTTCATTTCATAGATTTTTTTCTACTGGTGCTCAATTACAGATATTAGGAGACATTTATGAAATATAGCATTTAAAATGCAAGTATTAGGTATTTCAGCATCTTTCTCACTACACCACTCTACCTCAGATGTCATGTTTGCTCTTCCAATCAATAATTAGACATATTTATTGCACATCACATAGGTGCTTAACTTGTGCCAGATAAAATGAAAGGTGAAAGATGTTGCCCTTAAGGAACTTCTTATATTCTAGTTTAGAAAGCAACTTATCACCAATACCAAAGAAAAAACTAAAAGTTTATAATCAACTGCAGCGCAGAAAGGAATGAATGACCAATGTAGCATGTGGGTCTTGTAAGTAACATCCTGCTCCGTATGATACTTTGTGATTGGAGCTAATGACCGAAAAGCTGTACGGCTGTTTTCCCTCCCTTTGAGGATATTTCCTCACATTATTTCCGTGAAAACCGTATTTGCATGAGCTCTTGAGTCTAATGTTTGGCACCACTGTGTAGCATAACCCATATTTTCAAGGTACTGAAGTGCTGAGGAGACCCTACCTTCAGCATATGGATTGTGGCAGGTTTGGAATATCCTGGAGTTCTCACCTCAAAAGTCAATTCTATCTGGGTCAATTCAGACAACTCTCAATTACCCAGAACTAATTTATATCAGGCTCTAGGATCTTTTGGTGTCTTACTGTTTTTCAAGAGGTTCCTGTTCTGCGCTTGGCTAAGGTTAATACGTAGATTAATTTGCCCTGCCTGACTGAGTATAATGGTATTTGACCACGAGGAGGAAGTCAAGCTGAAATTTAAAACTGACAAAGTGAGTAATTCCAGAGGATAATTGAAAGTTGACTGTAATTCAGTTCATGCCTGCATTGTTATTTCCTAAGGTTTGCTTCTTACCTTGGATTAGAAGAATTCAGATATGTGTGGTACTGTTGTGAGTTTTTTTCCCCATTCAAAGCACTGAACCTTGTCAGACCTTGGAAGAAGCAGTGCTCCCAGCTGTTGGTTTAAAGAAAGAAGACCCCCAATTAAATAAGAATAATCATGTTTTCCCTACTTTTGAGGCTGTAAAATTGACTTCTAGGTTTGATTTCCAGCGGAGTCTAAGAATAATGACAGAAGCTAAAGGATGAATTTAAACTTTTAGTCTCTTTCAACCAAATAATGCTATTCATTTATTAATTTGGTAAACATGAATGCTTGAACTGTATGTTTAGATTTAATCATGTGATTGCAGCCTGAATCCCTGTCTATTTTTAGCTTAGCTCTGTGTGGACAGATTGACAGATTAATGTAGAAGACCCACATTAAAAGAGAAAATGCACAATGTTAAGCAATTAATGACTGCAAGCAAAGATCTCTTGTACATAGTATTTTCAATCTATTACTTAACCGCTGAGTTATAAAATCATAGCCTAGCCTAATCTTTGGCAAAGCAATTTGATGATACTTTGTAAAACAGTTTAATTTATGTCTCCCCTCTCTCCTTTCAGCTAAGTATCAACAGTGCCACTTCTGCATTCTCTGTTCTCACCTGGATGGTAACCCTGGGCCGTCCTCTCCTCCTCTTCATGCATGTTTCTGAGTGCATGAAGTTGTGAAGGTCCTACGTGTAATGCATATGTGATGCATCATCTTGTCATATATTCCTTCCTATACATTGTTTACACTTCAACTATGGAGATGTTCCATGCAAACTTCAATCACTGTTGGCAAACAATAGGGGGAGGTCAGACAAAAAAAATTCCACAATACTCCAAGTACAAACCTATTCATCCAGTTTCTCTGCTTATGCCAAGACTTAACAGACTTCAAAATTATCGTTCTTTGAATGACAGTTTGTAACAGAAATGTAAGTTTTTAAAAACTCTTTGCTGTTCATCTGTTTTAGCTTTTTTGTTTAACAAGAAAAGGCAAAAAAAATTACCTTCAGTTTCCTGGTGTGATCCTGATTGAAATGGATGATTTTTCACTGAAAGCTGTGTTGCTGTTTAACAATTAAATGGGTTGATATGTGGGCAGAATCACTTATGAATGTGGAAGCGAGAATCGGTGGGTTTGCTACTACCTAAAGTCATGTCTTTTTTGGTCAAACTGTGTAAACTGGAAAAACTCACGTCATTGACGAGTTTGATCACTTTAGGGTATACTTGCACTGTTCTGGTGAAATTTGCTGAATTGAATTTTTTGTTCATTTCTCAAACCTGTGCTCTTTTTTCTTCATTTTCTCCTATTTCTTTATTACTTTTGTTTGCTTCCTTTATATTTTTCTGTTTTTCATTCTTTACTTTTTTCTCTTTTTGTCTAGTAGTGTGAGAAAAGTGAAATTTGCATAATGAAGGTAAAATAAAAACTGAGGCCTTTTGGAGGTGGCTAAACCAGTGCTTTGATCATCTTCTAGGCCCATAAAAATGATGTCAAGAAGATTTCAAAAGTTTGTAATTCTGCTCGAGTTGGGACGTAGGGATCCTATGTTGGAGGTATTAGAATTGTTTAAACTTATAATAAAAGCAAGTAGGTTCCTACTGTACCTGCACTTACTGATTGGTGCAGTTGCCAGGAGAGTACCAAGCTGGTCGTGGGTCAGGATTCTGTGCAAAGGCACTTCCTTCTGCCTTGCAGGATGCACGCCTCCTGTGGCATCACTGGCTAGTTTTCTGAAGTTAGAGAGGACTGCAGGTGTTTTCCATTCTCCTAAGTGTTTGTTTGTTTGTTTTGAACTCTGTCTCTGTGACTTGTGCTTTTGTAGCTTCTCTCATATGTCAGAATAACATTATCTTCCTTCCAGGAGTTAGCATTTTCCTATTTAAAAAAAAGGGGGCGGGAGGGATTGTCCCTGTTTTCTTTGTGCTTCTCATTTCTCCTTTGTTTGTTTATTCAATTCCTGTGGGGCTTTTTCTCCTCCCTGAAATGCTTTATAGTGCATGGTATCTTCATCAACGTTATTTTAACAATAGTAATTCACAATCCTCAGAAGCCTATTTTTAAAGCAGAAGCAAAAAAAAATAATAAACAAAAAAATCAACCCTCCCTCTTTTCTCTCATTTCACCTTTCTGTGTTGATTACTAATCACCTTAGATATTGTTGCTAGTGGATGTATGGTAGATGGATTGAAGCTTTTCTGATAATTACTACACGATTTAAAACAATATATATTTAAAATAAAATAAATATATACAGTAAATGTATTGAGCCATGTTAACCTGCCAATGAGATCTGTGAAAAAGTAATGGCCTCATTTTTCCCTTTTTAATTTCTTTTACCTTTTTGTGCAGCAGCTATACGTGGCATACATGTATTTTTTTTAAGAAAATAGGTATAGGGTGGGTTTTTTTGTTTTGTTTTTTTTTACACTTCTAGCATGTGGTGTTGAAGTATTACTGTAGATCAAGTTTGTCTTCCGCACTAAGACGTGAGGAAATTGTGATTTGTTCTCTCCACCACAATTGAATTACACATTTATTAATTATCTTCTCTCATTTTGAAACACTGCAGTTTACCATGGGACACTGTATATATTTCTTGCCATAATGGTAAATGACTGATTGATATATTTAAGAGTTAATAAATTTGTGATTTCTGCTGACAATGTGTCCATTTTTATTTCTTAAGAGGTACTGTATTTATTTATGCATGTGTGACGCTGGCTAGTGCCAATGGCAACACATCCTATACGGTCTCATTAGTCCATAATTTACCTTTGACATAAAGATGAAACTACTGAACTGAGCTTCCTTCTAAGAACGTACTTGGTGACGATAATGACAGGTTAACTTACTGTGTGCACAAAATCTGCCTCTCCTCGGGAAATTCTTCTGAGAACAAAGCAGTTAAAACAAGAGTCCTAAAAATTTCTCAATGTGCCTTCCGCTCCATCCTTCTCATGGCTGCTAGCTAGATACCATTTTTAACCCAAATCTGACCATATAATACTTCTGTGTTGTTATCATCTCCAATGTACAGGCAGGCACCTCATCCCCCGCTACTCCTCAACTTGAACTTGAGTGTACAGAAGTACTCAACTTCTTTCAGTTTATTAGAAGCACCACACGTTTATGTTTCTAGAATATTATTCCCCTACTTCTTCAACCTAATGCTTACTCATTCCTTGAAATTCAATTTAGACTATCATCCCCTCCAGCAAACCTCCCTAGACCATGCTCTAAGCTCACTCACTCTCTCTCTCTCTCTCTCAGTACTGGCCTAATACTTTGTGTTCACCTCTTCCACCAACCACATCGTTTTGGAAATACATCTTTGTGTGTTCTCTACTGGAGTAATGCCTCTCTAGGCAAGAACTGTGTGTTTGTATCCGTGGATCCATATAAGGGCCAGGAAGGGAGACGTTGTTAGTAGTTGTTGAACTGTGGCCAAACCATAAATGGGAAACTCACAGTGCAATCGGAGTCCTGGGTTTATTGTGCGGTTCTGTCGTTGTTGTCTTTGACACTCTTGAGCAATTTGCCTCTTCCCTCTGAACCTTCATTTTCGTGTTTACAAAATGAGAAGAAAAAAACCAATTAATAAGGATATTGTGAAGGTTAGAGATGATAGGTACAGAGTACCTAGAATAATATTTGGTGGAAAATATTAAATGGTAGCAGCTCTAACTGTTCTAATCACTGATAGTAATACTCCCAATGTTCTAGTTATTCCTTACTCAGAAGCGTGTAGAACTCTTGTTTTGATATGAGCTGCCCTGTTCAGGTAGATTTACCAATATTGCTAAGGATATACTCAAATTCAAATGTCTCAGCAGCAAAATGAGCAATAGCGAGGTAGTAATGTAGCCGAAAGTAGGGAAAATGAAATGGAGTAAATCAGTATACTGTAGGGAAATTCAAGGAATCTTAGCCTAAAGTAACTGAAATTTTGAACCTCTGTGTAAATAAAAACTATATATAATGTGAGGGTGAACACAGAAAGCACGACCTTTGAGAGATTTCATTAAATAAAATTTTACTGACTCCTACAAATGTTTCACTTTCCATGGTCTCCTTTGTCAGATGAAAGTGAGAATATATATTTATTTAAAAAAGAAAAGATAATGAGTATGAGCATACTAAGCCACGTGTCCGTGATGGGAATAGGCAGTCATAAACGACCTTGGCCTGAGAGAGCAGCGCGAAGCACTTACGGTACTGCTGCTTTCCTGTCAAAACAGTTCTCCAAAGTAAGCTGACATGCTCTCCTGCGGACCCGGCTTCTGACTTCACAGCAAGAAATAAAGCCACCTCTGCATCTCTGTCTGCGCACCTGGCCTTCTCTCCCGTTGCTGTGGATAAATAGTCTGTGCACCTGGCAGAGGCCGACACCCTTCCCCCTCACACCTGCTGGCAGGCATTGCAAGTCTCCCCGCCTCACTCCGTCATCATAAATCGTTTCCTCTACACTAGACGTCCCCACCAACGCCCCGTTTCTTTCCTTCGTGTCCAGACTCCTTGAGAGGCCTGCATGCGCTTGCTGTCTGCCACGTCTCTCCCCCTGTCCCCTTAAGCCCACCCTCACGAATCCACAAAGCAGTTTTTCCCCAAAGTCACCGATGACCACCGTGTCATTCATTCCAGGGACCAATTTTCAGTCTTCATTTTACCTGCTTTCTCAGCAGCATTTGACACAGCTTCCTGTCTCAATCTTGAAACATTTTTCTCTTGTCCTTCAGACAATACACTTGCCCAACTTTCTTCCTACCGTTCTAGATGCTTCTTCCCAATCTCTAACTGGTCCCTTTTCAACAACCTGGCTTTTAAATTTTGGAACGCTTCTTTTTTTTCTATCTTCACTCACTCCCAGGATAATTGCACCCAATCTCAATGACTTTAAATTATGTTAATGACTCTCAAATACGTCGTTATCTCCAGCCTGGATCACTCTCTTAAACTCCAAACATGTAGATCCAACTACCTACCTAAAATCTACATTGTAGATCTACTAGGCATCCCAAAATGTCCAAAGCCGAGCTTTCAATCGTCTGTGCCAAAACCTGCTCCCCTTACAGCTGTTTCCATATCTCAAGAATTGGCAATTTAATTCTTCCTCTGATCAGGCCAGAAATCTTGGTGTCTCTCTTAATTCCTCTATTTGAAATCCCGTCATTTTTACCTCCAAATTATAACCAGAATCTGACCACTTCTGACAATGGCTTCTGCTACCTCCCTTGGGCCAAATTACCATGTGTTCTCTATACTATTGGAATAGCCCCCTAATTGGATTCTCAGCTACTCTTATCTGTCTTCTGTTTACTCTTGATGTAGCAGCTAGAATGAGCCTGTTAAAAGAGAAGTCAAAGCATGTCACTCCTCTGCACAAAACCCTCCAGTAGTTCCCCTTATCACTCAGAGTGAAAACCAAAGTCCTGAGAGTGGCCTTCGAGGCTGGACCTGATACTGCTCCCTGTTACCTTTATCACTACCTCTGTGAACATGCTAGGATGCTCCCACCTCAGGGCCTTTGCACTTGTCTTTTCCCCGTGTTGAAACACTCTTCCTCAGAGATCTAAGTGGCTGTCTCCTTCACTTACTTATTTGTTTGCAAAATTAAGTCACTTTCTCAGTAAAGCCTTCACTGACCATCTTATTTAAGACGTCAAACCATCTTATCCAAGACTTCAAACCTAGCTCTCCTACAGGACACTTCATATCCTCCTTCCCCAATTTTTTTTTCTCCTTACAGTGACTATTTAACATATGGTTTCCTCATTTGATCTATTTTATGAGGGTGGAGATTTTTGTCTTTCTTGTTCATGATATATTCCCAGCTCGTAGAACTGTGTTTGGAACATAGTAGGTGCTTAATAATTTGTAGTTGAACAAATAAATTAATGAATTGCTCTCCTCTTTTACAGTTAGAAAAGCTGAGGCTCCCAGCCCATATATGAGTTGCCTCAGAGTAATGCCAAGGGTTGTAAACTGCCTACATCATAATTACTTGAAGAAAGAAAAAAAAACTTTACTATAGTTAAAGAATAAACTTTCAGCATCAATGTACCAATTTGGAACGTTTTTAGGCCGCAAGGAACAGAAAACTGAATTCCAAATAGCTTAACAAGGAAAATACATTATTTCACAGAACGAGAGATGGATGAATTAGTTCTAGGGTTGATAAACAACCTGATAAATTCAGTGACAACAACATAAACAATTTTCAGCTTGCTCTTCCAAGGGTATAAACTTTATAATCCAGTTTAAAAGACTTCACGGTCCCAAAATACATGACATGGTTTCTAGTGACACATCCGGACAGGACAACATCCAATGGAAGGTTGGATTGCTCTCTCTCTCCTCTACTCGCCACCCCTCACCCCCCAGCAAAGAAATATTTCTTAGGTCACATGCCTTACCCTATTCAGCTTAGACTGATAAGGACCTGCCCCAGGACTAGGGGTAGGCTACTTCCCCTTAGACTATGGGTGTCCAGGGAAGGGAGGAGACCAGCACAGAGACTGGATCAAACTTTCAGAAAGTTTAGGAACAAACATTGTCATATAACAAATACATTGGGAAAGTTAAAAAAAACTTTGTTTTTATCGTCCCCTTTAAAGCTGCTATTCTATGCATGTAATGAGAACGGTGAAAAAAGAAAAAGAAAATGAATCGTTATCTCCTCCAAACTACATCTCATCCACAGAAGCCTCTCTCTTGTGTTATATTCCTGATGTACCCAGTAAATTCAGTGCTAGAGAATTCTCCCCCCACAGAACTCCTTGGCAGTAGGAAAGTTTAGTCATTTCACGCCACTGGAAGTTCTTCCAAGAACTCCAGTCCCCAAAAAAGGGCCCATTTAAGCCCTCCGGACACCCTGCCCGAACTTCAGTGAAAAACTCGGAAAAAAAAAAAAAAAAAAAAAAGTAAAGAACACTTGGTGCCTGAAACCACATTTAGTGATCAATTTCTTCAGTGCTGTTTTTCTTTTTTTTTATCACTTTAAATAAATAAACTAGGAAAGTGGGGTGTCGAGCCGGGGGAGTGTAACAACGAAGTAAACATCAGAGATATTCACCATCCACCCACTGGATTCTGCTCCGCAAAGTGAACAAAAGGAAAACAGGCAGTTCGTCTCTAGAACCTGTTCCTGCGGGGTCTGAAGCAACAATTTGCTGTTGTGTGGGAAGAACTGATCTGTGATTACATGGTGCTATGTGTACAATGCTCCTTTTCGTATCACAGTCGCAAACACAGGCGACTCAGAGACATCTTCCACCGAGGATAGGGTTGGTTAGTCACCACAGTCTTTCTTCCAAAAGCCTTAGTTCTCAGACTTTACCTTCCTCTCATATTTGCTCTTTGAATATATTCATGAGCACCTCTTCACCCCAAACAAAAGAACTAGATGCCCTATTACTCAAACTATGAGGGAGGGGCTCCCTCTAGGGTGCGGGGCTAAGAGGACAGATTTGAAGTGACCACTGATCTCACGCTCCCGCCTCCCCTCATTCAGTTTGTAAGAAAATTAGCTCATCCACCTTGAGACCACTCTGCTCAAAGATGAAACACTGAATATACACAGGCATAAGCTTACATATACATGAAGAGACAGGGAAAACGAAGCGTTTTGGGACGGCAAACAGGCACCGGCTGGCAATTAAATGTGATGAGTGAGAAAGACAAAACAAAACTAAATACCCTTACAGGCAGGAAACAAGAACAGAAGGAAACATTGACCAAGTATCTACTCTGTCACAGGCTCAGTGATAAAAATTGTCCCAGGAGAGGGCCCCTTGCCAGGAGATGGCCGCTGTGGGCGTCTACCTTGTTCTTAAACTGGCTGCCCTGCTCTCCGACTTATGCCAAGGCCACCAAACTCCTTAAAATTTACACAGGTAAACACATCTCACATTTGGTAGGCGTCAAGAAAGCGGTCTCTCACCACCCAACCTGTTACCATTCCCTAAGAGCCGTCCCCAGGGTTTGAGGCATGGAGGCTGCAGAAGCCTCCTCACCTTGAACTGTTTCCCCCTGAACAACGCAGGTCTGAAGAGCACGGATCCACTTACATGTGGATTCTTGTCAGTAGTAAACATGACACCACTGCAGGATCCTGGCTGCTGGAATCCTCAGATGCAGAACTGCGGATACGGAGGAAGCGTGTATATGGGGAAAGCTGACTATAAATTATGCAAGGATTTTCGACTGCATGGAGAGTGAGCGTCCCTAACCTCTGTGTTGTTCAAGGGTCAACTGTATAATGTTTCCTATGTGATTTCTATGCTGATTCAATGATGCCACTTGGCAGGAAAGAAGGAAAGAGGGAGTGAAAAGAAAGAGGGATTATGAAGCTCCAGATCCCAGCAGCCTGACACCTCAAGTTTCTCTTTTGAGTTAATCCCACCTTTGTGCTCCACATTCACTCTTTTTCTTTTTTTTTTAAAACATATCTGTTAAAAGCATGAATACACACACCCTCCCAAGAACAAATACTAATTCTTCCAAAACAGAAAGTGATAAAAGAAATTTTCCCATATTGAGATATGGGGAAGTCATTCTGACTTATACATGAGTTAACTTCACTTTGATGCTAAATAAAACAGCCTGTTTGCGGCCTATCAAACATACACTGTACATCTGCTTTAATTATTAGAGAAAAAGACACAATGACCATAAGGAAAGAATATCCATGTTGGACTTCCCTGGTGGCTCAGTGGTTAAGAATCCACCTGTCAATGCAGGGGACACGGTTTCGATCCATGGTCCAGGAAGATCCCACATGCCGCGGAGCAACTAAGCCCATGCACCACAACTACTGAGCCTGCGCTCTAGAGCCTGCGAGCCACAACTACTCAGCCTGCGCACCACAACTACTGAAGCCATGCACCTAGAGCCCGTGCTCTGCAACAAGAGAAGCCACCGCAATGAGAAGCCCGCGCACCACAACGAAGAGTAGCCCCCACTTGCGGGAACTAGAGAAAGCCCATGCACAGAAGACCCAACGCAGCCAAAAATTTATAAATAAATAAGTAAATAAATAAATTTATTTTTTAAAAAAAGTCCATGTTAAAAAACAAAGATTAAATGCCTCTCTTCCTGGCATGCCAGTGCTGGTTATCCTTTGATGATAATACTCCCTTCCCAGGTGAACGGCCATGCTAACTTGCTATGTACATGATGTACTGTTCTTTTTTTCTTTTTTTTTTTTTTTTTGAAACTTTGAGGAAGTGTAACCCTGATGTGTTTAATGTTCTTTTCTTTGTTCTGACAAGATATAATACTGTGCTGAAAACTCTGCTACTCCAGAGCAGTTTCTCAGAGTAATCTGGGAAGTGGGCTTCCAAGCTAGTCCTCAGTTTGGCTCAAATAAAACTCTTTTCTATTCTTATTACAGATTGTTTACTGATTATTTTCATTGACAAAAGAAAAGGCATTGCTAGTTGCCTCATGATCACCAATAGCCTTTCTCATTCTTAACAGGTTTCTCTCCTACTTCTCCTCCAAGCTTACTAGAAAAATGACAGAGCCCTGTTACCATTACTGATTATTTCATAAGAGAGGCTTGAAATGCTGAGGATCTTTTGTTCTTATCATTCTTCATCTACAGGAAGGAAAAACTCACTGTTCAGTTCTCCCAATTACAGACATAAAACAAAAATAAGATGATACTATATGTTCCCTTATATAAGTTGTTTTTTTCACTTGCTAGCATATAATAAATTTCATTTCAATATGCTCCTATACCATTGCTTTTAGTAACCTCATACTAAACTATTTACCCAAATGATATACCGTTATTTATTTAACCAATTCTCTATTGGTGAACATGCATGTTTTTTTTTTTACTTTTATTCTATCAATAATAAGTAATGAACATCCTTGTAGCTAACTTTTTGCACAGATCCTTGATTATTTCCTTACAGAAATTACCAGAGAAGAAAATATGGAGTCATCCATTTAATTTTAGCCTCACAAAAACAGTTATGATTTATAGGGCAGAAGTTATCAGAGAGGGGAAGAAACAAGATGGCAGAGTAGAAGGACGTGCTCTCACTCCCTCTTGTGAGAACACCAGAATCACAACTGGCTGCTGGACAATCATCGACAGGAAGACACTGGAACTCACCAAAAAAGATACCCCATATCCAAAGACAAAGGAGAAGCCACAATGAGACTGTAGGAGGGGTGCAATCACAGTAAAATCAAATCCCATAACTGCTGGGTGGGTGACTCACAGACTGTAGAACACTTATACCACAGAAGTCCACCCACTGGAGTGAAGGTTCTGAGCCCCACGTCAGGCTTCCCAACCTGGGGGTCTGGCAACGGGAGGAGGAATTCATAGAGAATCAGACTTTGAAGCCTAGTGGAAATTGATTGCAGGACTTTGACAGGACTGGGGGAAAAAGAGACTCCACTCTTGGAGGGCACACACAAAGTAGTATGTGCATCAGGACCCAGGGGAAGGAGCAGTGACCCCAGGGGAAACTGAACCAGACCTACCTGCTAGTGTTGGAGGGTCTCCTGCAGAGGCGGGGGGTAGCTGTGGCTCACCATGGGGACAAGGGCACTGGCAGCAGAAGTTCTAGGAAGTACTCGTTGGCGTGAGCCCTCCCAGAGTCTGTTATTAACCCCACCAAAGAGCCCAGGTAGGCTCCAGTGTTGGGTTGCCTCAGGCCAAACAACCAACAGGGAGGGAACCCAGCCCCACCCATCAACAGTCAAGCGGATTAAAGTTTTACTGAGCTCTGCTCACCAGAGCAACGGTCAGCTCTACCCACCACCAGTCCCTCCCATCAGGAAACTTGCACAAGCCTCTTAGATAGCCTCATCCACCAGAGGGCAGACAGCAGAAGCAAGAAGAACTAAAATCCTGCAGCCTGTTGAACAAAAACCACATTCACAGAAAGATAGACAAGATGAAAAGGCAGAGGGCTATGTACCAGATGAAGGAACAAGATAAAACCCCAGAAAAACAACTAAATGAAGTGGAGATAGGCAACCTTCCAGAAAAAGAATTCAGAATAATGATAGTGAAGATGATCCAGGACCTCGGATAAAGAATGGAGGAAAAGATTGAGAACATGCAAGAAATGTTTAACAAAGGCCTAGAAGAATTAAGGAACAAACAAACACAGATGAACAATACAATAACTGAAATGAAAACTACACTAGAAAGAATCAATAGCAGAATAACTGAGGCAGAAGAACGGACGACAGAAAGGTGGAATTCACTGCTGTGGAACAGAATAAAGAAAAAAGAATGAAAAGAAATGAAGACAGCATAAGAGACCTCTGGGACAACATTAAATGCAACAACATTTGCATTATAGGGGTCCCAGAAAGAGAAGAGAGAGAGAAAGGACCCAAGAAAATATTTGAAGAGATTATAGTCAAAAACTTCCCTAACATGGGAAAGGAAATAGCCACCCAAGTCCAGGAAGTGCAGCAAGTCCTATACAGGATAAACCCAAGGAGAAACACACCGAGACACATAGCAATCAAATTGGCAAAAATTAAAGACAAAGAAAAATTTTTGAAAGCAGCAAGGGAAAAACAAAAAATAACATACAAGGGAACTCCCATAAGGTTAACAGCTGATTTCTCAGCAGAAACTCTACAAGCCAGAGGGGAGTGGCATGATATAGTTAAAGTGAGGAAAAGGAAGAACCTACAACCAAGATTGCTCTACCCGGCAAGGATCTCATTCAGATTCGATGGAGAAATCAAAAGCTTTACAGACAAGCAAAAGCTAAGAGAATTCAGCACCACCAAACCAGCTCTACAACAAATGCTAAAGGAATTTCTCCAAGTGGGAAACACAAGACAAGAAAAGGATCTACAAAAACAAACCCAAAACAATTTAAAAAATGGTCATAGGAACATACATATAGATAATTACCTTAAAAGTGAATGGATTAAATGCTCCAACCAAAAGACACAGGCTTGCTGAATGGATACAAAAACAAGACCCATCTATATGTTGTCTACATGAGACCCACTTCAGACCTAGGGACACATACAGACTAAAAGTGAGGGGATGGAAAAAGATATTCCATGCAAAAGGAAATCAAAGAAGGCTGGAGTAGCAATACTCATCTCAGACACCTGCCAATGCAGGGGACACGGGTTCGAGCCCTGGTCTGGGAATATCCCACATGCCGTGGAGCAACTAAGCCCATGAGCCACAACTACTGAGTCTGCGCGTCTGGAGCCTGTGCTCTGCAACGGGAGAGGCCGCAACAGTGAGAGGCCCACGCACCGCCATGAAGAGTGGCCCCCGCTCGCCGCAACTGGAGAAAGCCCTCGCACAGAAACGAAGACCCAACACAGCCAAAAATAAATAAATAAATAAATTTAAAAAGCACCCCTGAATTGTGATAGAATACAATGAAGGTTCTTTGTGTGTTGTACTCATTTCTCTATCCCCAGGATGTAGCTCAGTGTCTGGAATATTATATGTTAAATTAATGGCTAAATGAATTCAGCTAAAACTAAAAGTGACTGCTTTCCATCATGCTTTAAAAAAAAAAAAAAAGCTGGTTCTTTGAGAAGATAAACAAAATTGATAAACCAATAGCCAGACTCATCAAGAAAAAGAGGGAGAGGACTCAAATCAATAAAATTAGAAACGAAAAAGGAGAAGTTACAACAGACACCGCAGAAATACAAAGCATCCTAAGAGACTACTACAAGCAACTCTATGCCAATAAAATGGACAACCTGGAATAAATGGACAAATTCTTAGAAAGTTATAACCTTCCAAGACTGAACCAGAAAGAAACAGAAAATATGAACAGACCAATCACAAGTAATGAAATAGAAACTGTGATTAAAAATCTTCCAACAAACAAAAGTCCAGGACCAGATGGCTTCACAGGTGAATTCTATCAAACATTTAGAGAAGAGCTAACACCCATCTTTCTCAAACTCTTCCAAAAAATGGCAGAGGAAGGAACACTCCCAAATTCATTCTATGAGGCCACCATCACCCTGATACCGAAACCAGACAAAGATGCTACAAAAAAAGAGAATTACAGACCAATATCACTGATGAATATAGATGCAAAAATCCTCATCAAAATACTAGCAAACAGAATCCAACAGCACATTAAAAGGATCATACACCATGATCAAGTGGGATTTATCCCAGGGATGCAATGATTCTTCAATATATGCAAATCAATCAATGTGATACACCATATTAACAAATTGAAGAATAAAAACCATATGATCATCTCAATAGATGCAGAAAAAGCTTTTGACAAAATTCAATACCCATTTATGATAAAAATTCTCCAGAAAGTGGGCATAGAGGAAAGCTACCTCGACATAATAAAGGCCATATATGACAAACCCACAGCAAACATCATTCTCAATGGTGAAAAACTGAAAGCATTTCCTCTAAGATCAGGAACGAGTCAAGGATGTCCACTCTCACCACTGTTATTCAACATAGTTTTGGAAGTCCTAGCCACAGCAATCAGAGAAGAAAAAGAAATGAAAGGAATACAAATTGGAAAAGAAGAAGTAAAACTGTCACTGTTTGCAGATGACATGATACTATACATAGAAAATCCTAAAAATGCCACCAGAAAACTACTAGAGCTAATCAATGAATTTGGTAAAGTTGCAGGATACAAAATTAATGCACAGAAATCTCTTGCATTCCTATACACTGATGATGAAAAATCTGAAAGATCAATTATGGAAACACTCCCATTTACCATTGCAACAAAAAGAATAAAATACCTAGGAATAAATCTACCTATGGAGACAAAAGACTTGTATGCAGAAAACTATAAGACACTGATGAAAGAAATTAAAGATGATACCAACAGATGGAGAGATATACGATGTTCTTGGATTGGAAGAATCAATATTGTGAAAATGACTATACTACCCAAAGCAATCTACAGATTCAATGCAATCCCTATCAAGTTACCAATGGCATTTTTTATGGAACTAGAACAACTCATGTTAAAATTTGTATAGAGACACAAAAGACACCGAATAGCTAAAGCACTCTTCAGGGAAAAAAACAGAGCTGGAGGAATCAGACTCCCTGACCTCAGACTATACTACAAAGCTACAGTAATCAAGACAATATGGTACTGGCACAAAAACAGAAACATAGATCAATGGAACAAGATAGAAAGCCCAGAGATAAACCCACGCACCTATGGTCAACTAATCTATGACAAAGGAGGCAAGGATATACAATGGAGAAAAGACAGTCTCTTCAATAAGTGGTGCTGGGAAAACTGGACAGCTACATGTAAAAGAATGAAATTAGAACACTCCCTAACACCATACATAAAAATAAGCTCAAAGTGGATTCGAGAACTAAATGTAAGACTGGACACTATAAAACTCTTAGAGGAAAACATAGGAAGAACACTCTGACATAAATCACAGCAAGATCTTTTTTGATTCACCTCCTAGAGTAATGGAAATAAAAACAAAAATAAACAATTGGGACCTAATGAAACTTCAAAGCTTTTGCACAGCAAAGGAAACCATAAACAAGACGAAAAGACAACCCTCAGAATGGGAGAAAATATTTGCAAACGAATCAATGGACAAAGGATTAATCACCAAAATATATAAACAGCTCATGCAGCTCAATATTAAAGAAACAAACAACCCAATCCAAAAATGGGCCGAAGACCTAAATAGACATTTCTCCAAAGAAGACATACAGATGGCCAAGAAGCACATGAAAAGCTGCTCAACATCACTAATTATTAGAGAAATGCAAATCAAAACTACAATGAGGTATCATCTCACACCAGTTAGAATGGGCATCATCAGAATATCTACAAACAACAAATGCTGGAGAGGGTGTGGAGAAAAGGGAACCCTCTTGCACTGTTGCTGGGAATGTAAATTCATATAGCCACTATGGAGAACAATATGGAGGTTCCTTAAAAAACTAAAAATAGAATTACCATATGACCCAGCAATCCCACTACTGGGCATATAGCCAGAAAAAAACATAATTCAAGAAGACACATGCACCCCAATGTTCATTGCAGCACTATTTACAATAGGCAGGTCATGGAAGCAACCTAAATGCCCATCGACAGATGAATGGATGAAGAAGATGTGGTACATATATACAATGGAATATTACTCAGCCATAAAAAGGAACGAAATTGAGTCATTTGTTGAGACGTGGGTGGACCTAGAGACTGTCATACAGAGCGAAGTAAGTCAGAAAGAGAAAAACAAATATCATATATTAACGCATGTATGTGGAACCTAGAAAAATGGTACAGATGAACCGGTTTGCAGGGCAGAAGTTGAGACACAGATGTAGAGAACAAACGTATGGACACCAAGGGGGGAAAACCGCAGAGGGGTGCAGATGGCGTTGTGCTGAATTGGGCGATTGGGATTGACATGTATACACTGATGTGTATAAAATTGATGACTAATAAGAACCTGCAGTATAAACAAACAAACAAAAAACAATTAATACTAAACTTTCTTTGGGTTATTTGTATGGATATATGTTAATATAAATATTTCAGACATTACATGAAATTTCTAAAAATCTTATATGTTCTGGTATAATGTTATAAGTCATAATTCTAGTTATTATTTTAAAATGTATATCTCAGAAATAACTAAATTTCCTTGTCAATTGCATTATTATGAACTTTCATCAAATCTTTAACTGTGGTCATTTTTAAGTCTTTTGTCATTTACAGACAGTTCTGGGTGTACTCTGATGCTTTTGCAAAAATGTTCCTATAAAAGGGTTTCATCTCCAAGTAATTCATGGAAAAGACTCTGACAAGTACAGGTTTCTGGTAACTGACTATACTGCTGAACTGAATGAATAAGCATTTTCAGAACTCTAATGGAAAACTGATGAATTCATAAAAGTGCTAACAAAAGATCAAGATGAAAAAAAAATTTATTACATGGGACTGAGTGAACTGATAAGAATGATTATAATTTTTGTGACTTTCTGTTTGACTAAAAAAAAAAAATCCCACAAGGACTCAGAGGCAAAAAATATACAAATCAATTTTCACTGCAAAGTAAAGGACCTGTTACAGTGGAGGATTACTGGACCGAATGTCAATATTATGACATAGTATGGTGTGTTTCACGTTTGGTAATTGCAATCATTGTTGCTTTTGTTGTGGTCATCCATTTACAATGCTTGGTTTCAGTTTACTTATCTCTTGTAAAAATAAAATACAGTGTGTGTGCGTGTGTGTGAAAAAAAAATTATCAGAGAGATTAAATTACATATCCAAGCTCACTAACTGACAAAATTTTATCTCAAATCCAAGTTTCCTCATTTCATGTCTAGTATACACTCCACTGTCCAATCATCTGAAACTCCTTTAAGCCCCCATGCTCTACTGTGGTCACCATAGTGGAAGGACAAGGTACCACATAGGAGAGAAATTCCAGAACACTCTTACTATTCATAGTTTTAGTTTTGAAATACTTGTTCTTTCCACCTGATTACATTCATCTCCAGATCTTCCTACACATGGACCTTGCTGTTTAGGAGCCTGTTTGGGTTTTTGTTCTTTTTTTTTTTTCACTTACACTTGTCCTTTAAAATTGACATATCTATTTTTCTAGAGATCATTTAGGTTGCTGTTAAATATTATTGGGGCTGGCAAGTTCCCCTAGACAGGCCTAGGAAGTCCTGATGGAATTACTCAGCCTGGATAATCAGTCTGGTAACTACAGATGGGTGAAAATGACTATGAACACTCAAAAGGATCCAAGATCCTTTGAAACTTCCCCTTGTTATTTTTGTTCTATTGGTTGTATTAGTTAGGGTTTTCTAGAAAAATAGAACAAATATGATATATGCATATATAAAGAGATTTATTATAAGAAATTGGCTCACATAATTATGGAGACTCAGAAGGCCCATGATCTGCCATTGGCAAGCTGTAGACCCAGAAAAGCTGATGGTTTGGTTCTAGTCTGAAAGCCAGAAAGTTTGAGACCTAAGAAAAGCCATCTTTCCATTCAAGTCAGAAGGCAGGAAAAGACCAACTGAAGTCCCAGCTCAAAGGCAGTCAGATGGGAGGAGCTCCCTCTTACTAGAGGGAGGGTAAGCGTTTTTATTCTATTCAGGCCTTCAGTTCATTGGATGAGACCCACCCACATGAGGGAGAGCAGTTTGCTCTACTCAGACTGCCAATTCAAATACTAAACTCATCCAGAAACACCCTCACAGACACACCCAGAATGACATTAACCAAATATCTGGGCACCCCATGGCCCAGTCAAGTTGACACATAAAATTAACATTCACACCAGTATTAGCAGTAATAGAGAAAAAAACTGTCTCATTTTCAAGAAGACCAGATAAATTGACAGCTTATAGATGGCATCCAATCTAGTAGCCAATCTTCTGAGTAATAAGACCCAAGAACTGTCAAATAGCTATTACCAATTTTAAATGTGGAATGAAAAGGATGAATTTATGAAACCTAGAGCAATGTTTCTCAAACACTTAAGTCTTTTAGACACTTTGTACCCTTAAAAGCAATTGACAAACTCATAAAGGTATTGTTGATGTGGGTATGTTTACTGACATTTACCAAATTAGGAATTAAAACCAAAAAAGGTTTTCAAACATGATAATATACAAGCACACCATCCATTAGATCTTAGAGCAACAATGTCACCATATGCCATGCAACCTCTAGAAAAATCTACTGCCATCATGAGAGAATAAAACAGGCGGTTAAGACTTTAGTATTATTATGAAAATAGTTTTGACCTTATGTAAACCTTGCTAATGTCTCAGGGACCCCTCAGATATTCTCGGGTCATGCTGAGAACTTCTGGCCTGGAGGAAATAAGAAAAAAGTGTGGAGTAACTAATCAGAAATGCAGTAATGTTCCTGAAGTCTTCACAAACAGAAAGCTATTTGCAATCCACTCTCCCCCAGTACATTTATGATGATAAACACAAACAGTGATTAGATACTAAACAGGGAATTAATTAAATGTAGGATGAGAACAAAGTGAAGGTCACCACTGATTAATAGGATAAGACGTAAAAAAGATTTGGACAGAAATAAGGAGGAAAATATGCAGCCAAAGACAGAAATTGACTGTATGAATATGACATTTGGAGTATGAGAGAGAGAAGAAGTCAAGCATCCAAAATTAAGTATGTCAATATGGAATACCAGGGGTTGAATTTACCCTCCTGCCTGAAACAATTTTAAAAACAGACAAAACAGTTAAAAAGCAAACCATGGTTTTCAGGCATTAGGTATTAGGTGCCACAGGACAGTGACCTCTGAGAGATAGGAAGAAACAAGGTAAACCCTATGATTACCCAAGTTCACTGCCTGGAGAGAGTTTCCAGCCATAACACAAGGTGAGGGTGGGGGCCCAAGAATTACTCAATAGTCTCCCTGAGTTGAGGAGAAGGACATATGAGAACAGGGAGGCCAAGGCAAGTAGAATTCACAGGACCAAGTTCCAGGAAGAAGAGAACTGCACAGAGAGTGCTGTGGAGATTTGCAGAGGATCCGCTTCAAGTCTTCAGGTGAGTAATGATTAGCAAGTCTGGGGGGAAATACCTGAGAGCTAATCATGAGGGGTCACACAGGCCTGGGAATAGTTTGTGCTTTCACTATCCAGAGTGGGAAATCCTTGTAATTCACAGGCATCAGATAGAGTACTCAAAAGTGCACTGCTCCTGTTGTGGAAGAAAATTAGCCCTACAGGATTTTCTGATCCCACCTAACAGATCATTAAAAAAAAACTTCAAAAAGAATTAAACTCTTTCCAAGTAACTTAACTGAACCCCAGAAAAAAAAAATGTTTTAATAATTACAAGAGTACAAAATACCCAGCAATAAATAAGGTAAAATTCACTGTGTCTGGCATATAATAAAAATCACCAGGTATGCAAAGAAGCAGGAAAACACAAACCATGTTCAGAAGAAAAATCAATAAGATGAACAGATCCAGAGAGGGCACAGATGATAAAATTAGACAAGGGCATTAAAACAGTTACTATACTTCTTGTGTTCAAGAAAGTAGAGGAAAGGTAGAGAATGTTAAGTAGAAATTCAAATATATATAGGAAATGGTCCAAAAAGAACTTCTAGATATAAACATGACAACGTCTGGGATTAAAATACACTGGATGGGATTATTAGCACATTAGACACTACAAAAGAAAAAATGAATGAACTTAAAGACAAAGCAATTGAAAGTATGCAAAATGAAGCATAGAAAGAAAAACTGAAAAAGCATGAGCAGTAGATTAATGTGCTGTGAGCAACTTCAGGCAGCCTAATACATGTATACTTGAAATCCCCATAAAAGGAGAAGAATAGGAGGAAATAAAAAAAAATTTGAAGAAATTATTGCCAAAATTCCCCAAATTTGATTTTAAAAATATAACCATATCACTACGGTTGTGTATTTTCTCCATATGATGTGTATTTTCTCTGTATTTCTTGTGCTCGGGGTTCATGGGCTTCTGAATCTGTCGGTTATATGACACAGGACTGGGTGGGGGGGACAATTGCAGAAGCAAAGTCCTTGAAAGGAGATGGGATCCAGTGCCCCAGAAGAAAGGTTGCCTTAGATGGAAGCACTGGCAGACCTTTTATATAACAGGAGGAAAAGTGGAGAACAGTAACTCACTACATACAGGATGGTAGGTTTTAGATGAGCAGCATGAAATTCTCTTCACTTTTTTCCTACTGTTTCAATTAAACAGGAAGCAAAATCCTCAGCTTAGTGAGAGGATGGAAGATGGGATATTAGACTTTGAGAGGGGAGGAAAAGGTAGGAAATATTGTTGAGGGAGGGAGAAGGAGAAGAGGGAGCAGGCTAGGGAAATGTACTTGTGTTGACAGTAAGTTCTGAGAGCCCACTAGGGTTTATGGTCACAAATAAAATATGAGACAAGTCAGCACAGTGAAATGTTTTTCTCCGGTCATGTTCATCTGCGTGGGTGCTGGTATAGAGAAAATCAATAGTTGGATTTTGTCAGGCTTATGCAAGGCAATTATCAAAGACTTCAGTTGAGCAGGTACATATGTTAACATTTGAAACATTAATAGAAGCTTTCTAGAAGAACTACAGAGGAGATTCAGGTAGATGGAACAACATGTGGGGAAAAAATGAAAGGCTAAAATGTCATGATACATTCAGAAACCTACATGAAGTTTAGTGTTGCTGAAGCAAAAAGTAGAAGAGCAGGGAATGTATCAGGAAATAATACTAGAGAGACTGGTGATTTAGTGTTTTCTACTGGCAGGTAAATCTACTAAAAGTAGCAGATAGCAAAGGACATGCAATATCACGTATGGTAAGAATAACGGAACTTATACATAATGGATAAAGAGACATTAAGGAGTTGTGATGAACCTTCCAAGACACAAAATTTCAGGACCAGACAGTTTCATTGGTGCATTCTTACCTAACATTTAAAGAAGAATTAATACCAATCCATCTCAAACTCTTCTAAAAAACAGAAGATTAGGAAACATATCTAAACTCACTTTATGAGGCCAGTGTCACCCTGATACCAAAACCAGACAAAAACACTACAAAAAAAAAGAAAAACACAGGCCAATATCCCTGATGAACATAGATGCAAAAATCCTCAACAAAATGTTAGCAACCAAATTCAATAATATATTAAAAGGATCATAAAATACAATCAAGTGGGATTAATTCCAGGGATGCAAGGAAGGTTTAACATAAGAAAAGTCAATCAACATGATACACCACATTAACAAAATGAAGGATAGAAACCATACAATCCTTTCAATAGATCAGAAAAAGCATTTGACAAAATTTAACATCCAGTAATGATAAAAACTCTCAGCACAGTGGATATAGAGGGAATGTACTTCAACATAATAAATTTCATATATGGCAAGCCCACAGCTAACATCATACTCAATGGTGAAAAGCTGAAAGCTTTTCCTTTAAGATCAGGAAAAAGACAAGGATGCCCACTCTCACCACTTTAATTGAACATAGTATTCAAAGTCCTAGGCAGAGCAATTAGGCAAGACAAAGAAATAAAACTCATCCAAATTGAAAAGAAAGAAGTAAAACTGTTATTATTTGCAGATAACATGACATTTTATATATAGAAAACTCTAAAGACTCCAACAAAAAACTGTTAGAACTAATTAACAAATTCAATAAAGTTGCAGGATACAAAATCAATATATGAAAATATGTTGTGTTTCTATATACTAATAATGAACTATCAGAAAGAGAAATTAAGAACACAATCCCACTTACAATTGCATTAAGAGAAAATATCTAGAAATAAACTTAACCAAGAAGGTAAAAATCATTATACTGAAAACTACTAGACATTGATAAAAGAAATTGAAGACATAAATAAACAGAAAGATATTTGGTGCTCAAGGATTGGAAGAATGTTGTTAAAAAGTTCACACTGCCCAAAGCAATCTACAGATTCAATGCAATCTCTATCAAAATTCCAATAACATTCTCCACAAAAATAGAACAAAAAACCCTAAAATTTGTATGGAACCACAAAGACCCTGAATGGCCAAAGCAATCTTGAGAAAGAAGAACAAAGCTGGAGGCATCATGCTCCCTAATTTCAAATTATATTCAAAGCTATTATAATCAGAACAATATGGTATTGGTATAAAAACAGATACATAAATTAACTGAAGAGAGTCCAGAAATAAACCCATGCATATATGGTCAATTAATTTATGACAGAAGAGCCAAAAATATACAATGGGAAAAGGACAATCTCTTCAATAAGAGGTGATGGAAAACTGGACAGATACATGCAAAAGAATGAAAATAGACCATTATCTTATACCATAAACAAAAATTAACTCAAAATGGATTAAAGACTTGAATATAAGACCTGAAACCATAAAGCTCCTAAGAAGAAAACGGGTGATAAGCTCCTTGACACTGGTGTTGGAGATGCTTTTTGGATTTGACACCAAAAGCAAAGGCAACAACAACAAAAAATAAACAAGTGGGACTATATCAAAAAAGTTTCTGCAGAGCAAAGGAAACCATCAAGAAAATGAAAAGGGAACCTACCAAATGGAAGAAAATATTTGCAAATCACCTATCTGATAAGGGGTTAATAGCCAAAATATATAAAGAACTCAAACTACTCAATAACAACAACAACAACAACAACAATCCAATAAAAAAGTGGGCAGAGGACCCAAATAGATATTTTTCCAAAGAAGACATACAGATGGCCAACAGGTACATGAAAAGATTCTCAACATCACTAATCATCAGTGAAATACAAATCAAAACCAAAATTAGATGTCACCTCACACTTGTTAGAATGGCTATTATCAAAAAGACAAGAAATAACAAGTGTTGGTGAGGATGTGGAGAAAAGAGAACTCTTGTGCACTCTTTTTGGGAATCAGTGTGGCCACTATGGAAAACAGTATGGAGATTCTGTTAAAAATAGGGTATTTACTCAGAGGAAACAAAAACACTAAATCAAAAAGATATATGTACTCCCATTTTCACTGCAGCATTATTTACAATAGTCAATATATGGAAGTAACCTAATTGCCCATCGAAGGATAAATGGATAGACTTTGCACTTAGCATGCTAAGGGAAATAAGTCAGAGAAAGACAAATACCATATGATCTCACTTATATGTGGAATCTTAAAAAAAAAAAATACAGCTCATAGATACAGAGAACAGATTGATGGTTGCTAGAAACAGAGGATGGGGGTGGAGGAGGGTGGTAGGGGAAATGGGTGAAGGGAGTCAAAAGTGCACACTTCCAGTTATAAAATAAATAAGTCATGGGGAAGTAATGTACAGCATGGTGACTGTAGTTAATAACACTGAACTGCATATTTGAAAGTTGTTAAGAGAGTAGATCTTAACAGTTCTCATCATGAGAAAAAAAAACTGTCACTATGCATCATGATGGAGGTTAACTAGACTTACTATGGTGATCATGCTATAATATATACAAATATCAAATCATCATGTTGTTTATCTGAAACTAATATAAGATTTTATGTCAATTATACCTCAATTTAAAAATTTTTTTAGGGCTTCCCTGGTGGCGCAGTGGTTGAGAATCTGCCTGCCAATGCAGGGGACACGGGTTCGAGCCCTGGTTTGGGAAGATCCCACATGCCGCGGAGCAACTGGGCCTGTGAGCCACAACTACTGAGCCTGTGCGTCTGGAGCCTGTGCCCCGCAACAAGAGAGGCCGCGACGGTGAGAGGCCCACGCACCGCGATGAAGAGTGGCCTCCACTCACCGCAACTAGAGAAAGCCCTCGCACAGAAACGAAGACCCAACACAGCCAAAAAATAAATAAATAAATAAATAAAATAGAATGTCATTTAAAAAAAAAAAAAAAGAATTGCTAGAAGACTAGATGATTACACCAAAGGATTAAAAAAAAAATTTTTTTTTTAAATCATGTATGTCATAGGACACACAAAGTAAGCTGGGAAATTACAAATGTTCCTGCTTCTGTATCTGATATGCATTTTCTCCAGTTGGTGTGATCGCATTTGATTCTTCCTATTAGGTTTGCTTTGAGAAGCGGTTTTCCAAAACTGAGTAGTCTAGTAATAAAATGTACTACTTCTTAAAAAAAAATTATAATGATACGAATGATTTGGTTAGTTTTGTACTTTAGAGAGATCATTCTGGCAGCAGTGTGGAGCATATATTGAAGTGGGTCAAGATTAGAGATGTGGATTCTGGGGTAGGCAAAATAATAACCCTTCAAAGATGTCCATGTCCTAATTTCTGGCACCTGGGAATATGTTATCTTATATGGCAAAAGAGATGTTATCCATGTGAGTAAATTAAGGATTTTGAGATAGGGAGATAATCCTGGATTGCCTGGGTGGACCTAGTATAATCACAAGAGTCCTGATAAGGGAAGAAAGAAGGCAGGGAAATTAGAGAAGATGTGACTACAGAACCAGCCATCAGAGAGAGAGAGAGAGAGAGCGTGCAGGAGAGATTTGAAGATGCTATACTGCTGGCTTTGAAAATGGAGGAAAAGACTCTGAGCCGAGGAACACAAGTGGCCTCTAGAAGCTGGGAAAGGCAAGGAAACAGATTCTCTCAGACAGCCTCCAGAAGGCACACACAAGGAGAGTTCCGACTCTCAGAATTGTAAGAAAATAAATATGAGTTGTTTTAAGCCAGTAAGTTTGTGGTAATTTCTACAGCTGCAGTAGGAAACTCATACAGACTTCAACTAGGAATTAAAGGCAGTGATCCAGGTGGACGATGGAAACTCCTGAGCCCTGATGGTAACAGTGCATGTGGAGAAGAGAGGATGGATTCACTGGGTATTTATTAGTTGCCACCATAGAAAATTAGTGTTCTGGTGTCCAGATCAAAAAGAAATTTGCCCTAAAAGAGGAAATCTGGCAGATGACTAACTTGTCACCACAAATCATTCTCCTTCCTAAGTACAATGGTGTCACTGGAAAGTCGCTGCCTGGCCCTGGGGAGGGATTGCATGTCTTAGTCCTACCCCACCTGCCCCGGCAACGAGCGGTCATGTGACTACTTCTCGCCAATGGAATGTGAACAGAAACATTGTGTGTCACTTCTAAGGCCAAAGACCTGAAAACCCAGGTGTACATTCTGTCCTCTCCCCATCCTTTGTCTGAGTGAGGATTCTGAGGCTCTGGGTGGCAGGAGAGCAGGGAGTGCAGGATCACAGTGTGAATGGAGGTCCCCAAGTCTTTACATGGAAGGTCACTTGCTGACAAGGAATACCTACATAGGTCTGTGTGAGGAGCAGGAAATACACTTCTATTTTTTTCAAATCACTGACTGAGACATTTGTTTTCATCCTAAAATTGGCACTGCAACTTGTATGCTGTTCTAACAGAATCCTACAGTAAGTGCCATCATTCAGGGGATGGCAGAAATTGATGGAGGAATTGGAAAGAGGGAGAGTCATGTTATGCAGTGGCAACTGATTTGAAAAAACTTGGCTGCTAATAAGTAAGTACCTGCCAAGCTTGCAGCTCTAAATTAGAATGTTAGTTATGTTAGCACATTACTGGCTCTTTTTAGCACGCTGTTGGAAGAAAGATGAGCTCGGGCAAGAATTGACCAGTTTGCAAGCAAAAATGAAAGGAAGTATAGAGAATGCAGCTCTCTGGGATTTCTCACAATTGGGAAGTCTGCATAATTCTAGCACTCAAACATCAACAGGTAACTGAAAACTTTTCGAACAACAGAGGCCCTTTATGTTTTCAGTTAAACAACGTGACTCAGTCTTGGGACACAAAATCAGAATAAAGATATTTCCTTCCCACCTAGGCCCGTTGTTTAAAGATAGTTTTAAGATAGGCATCATTAAGTTAAGAGAAAGGTGTGGGGCAAGAAAGCCAAGAAATAAAGCAGACCTGAGAATGAGGTCTGGGATAAAATTCTAGTTGTAAGTCCTGGTATATGAAACTGCCTGGGACAGGAATCTACTCTAAGTTATGGAGGGAGGAAGTTACATTGCCAAAGAATCCACAATCCTGAACAAAAAGGCTGTTGATGGTACAGCCACTGTAGAAAACAGTATGCAGTTTCCTTTAAAAACTAAAAATAGAATTACCATATAATTCAGCAATCCCACTCCTAAGCATATATCTGGAGAAAACCATAGTTTGAAAAGATATATGCATCCC